>NC_056727.1:841041163-841158663 GCF_019279795.1 Protopterus annectens | reverse complement strand
CATGGTACATACAGTACACATTCCTAGGTCTACTGTATGAGGTCCGCTGTTCAAATGAGCTGCAGTGGTATCTGCTGAAACTCTTCAGCCCTATAAGCCCTGTGCAACAGTATGGAATAGTAAGGTACAAATAACAAAATAGGTTGGTCTGCTAATGTCAGTACTAGCAAGTGTGTGTGTGTGTGTGTGTGTGTGTGTGTGTGTGTGTGTGTGTGTGTGTGTGTGCACATCGGTGTGTATAGCAGTAGTTGTGAGTGTGTACACATGTATGCGACACTATTATGAATACTCTCACATCCAGTACAGCCACCGTTGCCATACCACACAAGGCCATGTGATGTTATTCCCCTTACAGGTATGTTGTTACACTTATCACATTAGTAGTCCTGTGCCACCTGCAATAACTGCATAATAGTGTGATACCACAACTTGGTGGGTAGGGGTTCCAAACACAACACTGGCAACTGTGATGCTGTGCATGCATATGTGTGTGTGTGTGTGTGTGTGTGTGTGTGTGTGTGTGTGAACAGTATTCCCTGTGTGTTTGGTTGACACAATATTCTGTGGGGTTGATTGCATAAGCAATCAGAAGTGTGTTTCACCCACCACACTTACCATTGTCCACTATACTAGAGGTGATGACAACCACAATAGACTGAAATACAACTATTCAGCACTATAAGATGTGAGACACATGTGAGAACTGTTACACTGAACTGGGAAATGTGTGCAGATACAGCTGTACCTTAAAAGTGACATGGTTGATGTGTTACAACACTGCCATACCCATCGTTGGTGATGTCTGCAGGATCACAACCTACTGACACACAGATACCTGAAACACAGACAGAATACAGCATAGTTTTATGAACATAATATTATATGATAGGGTTAGCTATAATTTTATATCATGCTAATATGATTACAATTTTAAACACACTTATGCATAGCTGCAATAGTATGACATTTCTATACCATAATTCATCAACTAATATTATGAGATTCTTTATATTATAATTAAATACATTTTATGAGATCTTCATATTATAGTTAAACATATTTTATGCAATTTTTTGTGTTATTATTATTAATTATAATAAATGCTTAGTTGTATACATATATACGAAAGAATATATAATGGTATTTCTTTTTTTTTTTTTTTCCCAAAAACTTTTTATTGATTCATAACATATCAACAATAAAAAAAAAACACAATGTATTGAATATTGGTATTTAGAAACTAGGTGAAAATACTGAACATAAACAAACATGTAATATGATAAAACATAACACACACAACAAAAACTGATAAAATATATACAATATATACAAGTGTTAACCAAAATGCAACCATTGAAAGAGTACATTAAGATAAGGAGAAGTATATAAGAGGAAAAGGAAAACAAGGTCTACATGACCAGAGAAGGAATCAGAATTATTATTCACTACTAATGAGATCTAAAACTTTTTCCCAAACATTTTTAAGGAGGGCAATCTTCTTAGGGCTTTTCAATATAATTTTTTGTGCTGAGATGTATGAATAGGCCAAAGCCTTAAAGTTATTCCAGCATAACTTAGTACGATCAAGCCAATTTGTGGTGATATAAAATTTCATAAGCGAGCATATGAAAACCAACACATGAGTGTCAAATTTAGAAAGACCTCTAGTGGGAATGGAAAGGGTTGCAAATTCCCAGGAGAGAGTGGATTTATGGTAGCCCATTTTCTGTAGGCGGATTTTCAATGAGGTCCTGAGTTTATGTGAATGGTGGCAAGACCATAGAACATGTAGGAGATCAGCATTTGGAAAGGAACAATATGGACATGAGGAGGATTTCCTAGAATCAAACGTGTTCAGTTTAGAGGGAGTGTAACAAGCATTGTTATTTATCATTAACTGGGTGTAGAAAAGTTTCTTGAAGGGGGAACAGTCTAAAGTATTTTTTATAGCAGAGAGTTTCTGGTTCTCAGATATCTGATTGTTGTATTTATCCCAATATTTGGAGAAGAGGCAGTCTGAATCATGAATTATGGAAGTTAAAAGTTTGTATGATTTGGAGAGCATATTCTCCGGAAGTAATAGAGATTGAATGACTATGTCTATATTGGTGAAAGCTTGTTTATTTGGCTTGATATGGGCAAATTTTGAGGTGACTAATTCTCGCAACTGACAAAGAATAGTTAGGTATTTACATTTAACGTTGAGAATTTTGCGTAAATTAGTGAAAGTTTCATCTTTATATTTCAGAATATCCCAGACAACAAAGTTTTTAATAAGAGGGAAATTAGATAGGTTAATTGTCATGTTATTTAACTTAATATTAGGATTTAAGTGAAGGGTTGAAGTAATGGGAAAACACTGTCAAGTTTAATGAGTTTTAGCAAATCTTGAAAAGAGTTAACTTTTTGTTTTAAACACTTGGATAATTTTAAAGTATCTATAACATCCATAGAAAGAAAAGGAAGGGCGACTGAATTAATCTTCTTGGTTAAGATGTGTTGGTACCAAAGTTTAGATCAATTAGGGTAAGAGTTGTATGTGTTAAAATTTAAGTTCGAGATAGACAGGAGTCTGTTAGCAGAAATAATTGCATAATAGAGATGGAGGTTCGGAAGATTTAAGCCACCCTTATTTTTAGGGGATATTAAGTTGGAATATGAAATCCTAACTGATTTGGGAAACCAGATAAATTTGGCTAATTCTTTGTTGACTTTGGAGAAAAAGGATTTGGGGATTATCTGGTCCGTGGCATTAAATTGGTACAAAAGCCAAGGAAGTATATTCATTTTAATTATCGCTGATTTAGAAAGGAGCGAGAGATTCATTAGTTCCCATCTACGTAGATCGAGCATTATTGTTGACCAGACTCTGGCATATTATTTTGGAATGTCGAGAGTTGATTATGTTCAAACTGAATCCCAAGATATTTGATGTCAAAGATTGTCTGAAAGGGAGAATCAGGAAATAAATAAGGTTTATGAGCTGAAGGGTTTATAGGAAAGATGTGCGTTTCTTGGAATTTATCTGATAATCCGAGGCCAACGAGAACTTATTGATAGAATTGACTAGTTTTATAAGGTCTGTGTTAGGTGTTTGAAAGTAGAGAACAAGATCATCTGCAAAGGCAGACAATAATACTTTAGTATTTAGAACTTTAGGGATCATATGAAAGGTATTTTGAGCAATGTATAGAAAAAGTGGTTCTATGAATAAGTTAAAGAGAAAGGGGGATAAGGGGCACCCTTGTCTTGTACCATTTTCGATCTTTATGGGTTTGGATAAGTTTTTATTAATACATAAATAGGTGAAAGAGTCTTTATATAGGACTTTAATCATGTCTATAAAGGCAGTGGGTATGTTGAAGCAGGTCATAGTTTGAAAAAGGAAATTCCAGTTTACTCTGTCAAAAGCTTTGGACGCATCAAGAGTTAGTGCATAGAGTGGATTTTTATCATTTCTGGTAAAATGTATAAGGGAGTCCGGTGTCAGGGTATTATCCCATGCGTGTCTGTGAGACATAAATCCTGCTTGGTCCGAGGACACTAACGACGGTAAAACTTTTTTCAATCTGTTGGCCAGTAAAGAGGCTAAGATCTTTATATCGATGTTAATTAAAGAAATGGGCCTATAATTATGGGGATCAGTTTTGTCCTTGTTATTTTTCAGAATTAGAATAGTTTTCGAAGTATTCCAATGCAAATCTGATATACCATTCGTTATTATATAGTTAAAGACCTTAAGAAGAATAGGAGCAACCACTGAGTTGAAGGATTTGAAAAATTCAGCTGTGAATCTGTCTGGACCAGGGGATTTGCCAGGTTTAAGTCTGTCAATAACACCAGAAATTTCCTGAAGGCTTAATGGAGCAGAGAGAATGTCCCTTTGCTGTTCATCAAGTGTGGGGAATTCAACAGAAGTTAAAAAAACATCCATATGTTGAATGATCAGGGAGTCTGTTTTCTTAGAGTAGACCTCTGAATACAAGGAGGTGAAGAGCTGTGTAATTTCATAATCAGAGTTATATACCTTATTATCGAAGTGTAAAGGTGAGATTCTAGGGAGGGTCTGATTATTTTTAATTATTATTGCTAAAACTCTGGAGGGCACTTGTGCCCATTCAGAGTAGGTAGCCAGACGTCTTTGTTCCTGTATGGAAAGATTTTGTTGGTGCAAGTGAAGTAGTTCTTTTTGTGAGTCTAGGATTTTCTTATAAAAGGTAGGGTTCGGATTCAATCTATATTGATTCTCAAGAGTAAGGATCTTTAGTTTAAGGGTAGATTCTTTGCTTCTATAGAGTTTTTTAAGATACAAAGCTTTATTGATTAGAATACCTCTGAGGCAAGCTTTACAAGTGGCCCATTGAATGTCAGAGGGAATGTACAATTTATCCATGTTAGCGTTTGTTTCAAGTAATGTTTCAGTAACTAATTGAGTTACAGTTTTGTTGGAGAGCAAATTATTATTTAGAGTCCAGTTATTATATTTGGATATATGGGGTACATTTGGATCATGAATAAGTTTAAGGGATATTCTAGAATGATCAGAAAGAAATCTAGCCTCTAAGGAAAAAATAGACTTCAGATGGGAGAGAGTATTAGATATGAGGAAGAAATCCAGTCTTGACCATGCATTATAGCATTTCGAGTAGTATGTATATATTTCATTTCTAGTGGAGTAGCCTATGAGTGAGGTAGGGTCTACAAGGTTAAGGTCAAGCATTAACTCCTCAAGGGCAATGGATGATTGATGATTATAAGAGGGAGATTTACTAGTACGGTCAATATCAGGGTTAATGACAGCATTCCAATCCCCTCCCGCTATAATATAGTGGTCATTGAATGTAGAGAGGATATTGTAGACCTCTAGTATGAAAATATGTTGGTGGACGCAAGGACCATATAGATTGAAGAATAGGACTGGTTTGTCAATATTGTGAAGTTGGGAAGTGAAGTAGCACCATCTTCCATTTATATCAAACTTCTCTTCTATAATAGTCCCCTGGAAATTGTTTTTAATTATAATGGCCACACCTTTTGAATTGGAAGAATTGCCCGCTGATAATATATTTTTAACCCAATTCTTTTTCCTTTCATTGTTCCAGTCTTCTCTGAGCATGTGTGTTTCTTGTAGGAAGCATATGTTAGCCTGGGATTTGTAGATTAAGTGAAAAAGAAGGGACTTTTTGGCTTTGTTTTGAAGCCCTCTGACATTCCATGAGTCAATATGTAAGGATAGAGCCATATACACTAGAAAGCATATAGAGAGGAGAGGTAGTGCTTAATGGTGTTGGAGAACTGAAAAAACATGAAGACCAAAACCAAATATAATGTAGACAATGCACGGTAATATAATTCAGAGGTTCTCTTAAAGTAGTCTCATAGTATTCCTTCATAGCTACCCCGGTGCCTACCCACCCTGACCCTCCTAAAGAAGGAATATGGAGATACTGATGAAGAAAGTAAGCAAATTTGGTTAACACATTAAACAAATTATCTGAAACAATCCTATATGAAGTCCTGAAAAGGACTGCTGCAACGTTAAGTATAACTATACATATGTACAAAACAAGAATAGACAAAATAACAGTCATACTAGGACCCTACAGAAATGACTCTCCATGGGCTCCAAAATAAGTTAGGAAGAATTGGAAAAGGTGAACAAGTATGTAAGAGTAGCCAAGTATTCAGACATATCTAGAGAGAAGATTTAATAAGAATGTGGAAGCATGTACGTAATAAGGGATAGAAAAGTTAGAAGACAGAGGGTTAGTGAAGTATAATAAGTTTGACAAGGTAAAGGGCAACAACTGGATATTGGAACATTGTAGAAAGATATATATAGAGTTGTGACAGGAAGAGTAAAGAATGAGGAAAAAAAAATATATAGGTAAGAAGGCGATAAGTACAGAATGATGTGATGATTCATTTACTATTGTAATGACAACATTTTAGATACTAAAATATATATTTTGCAGCCAATGTAAAGGGCATAACATTTACATGTGTACAACATCTTTAGATTTGGCTGAATTTACATAAGAAAAAGCAATTAGCCTACTGATAAGTACGCAGTTGATATAATGTGATGTCATGCATCTGGATATAATTACCCAGAGTTGGTGTGAGGAAAGATTTGACCAGTCGTAGCAATGAGAAGGGGAAATAACTCACAACCAGTTCAAGTTAGTACAAAAAGTAATATGATATGCTATGTGTTAAGATAAGGAAAAAAGAAACATTCTGATTAGAGAAAGTCCTGTATAGTCAAGTCACTGTAGAAGTGACGAAAGACTATTTTGAAGAAGTTGCAGGCATCATACACCACCAAAGAGCCTTCGAGACAGCATATATTTTCTTCCTCCGTAAATAACATGTAGACCATGTAGGTGAGTAGTGCACTTAGTTTTGCTCTTACTGCCCCGAAATTAAAAGTTCTTGGGCAGTAGTAGTATCTGTGAGGGTATTTGGGATGTGCCCAATAAACTTGAAAGTTTGTAGAGGCTCAAAGGAAGTCGCAGGATATAGAAAGGATAACACTGTGCTCAGTGACAACTGAGCAATCCGCTTAATATTTTACTTATAGCGACACATATACAAAGTGAATAACAGATAAATTCACAGTCAACACCCCTATATATTCGTATATAAGAGGCTATATGTCAAAGTTTAAGTCTTTTTAGTGTCGCTAACAAAAAGAAGATCCAGGACCAGTGCGATGATGTGTGCATCCGGAAGTCGTTCCTTTAAGGTGACTCGCAGGCTGCTGATTCCAGGAACTATAAGGTTCCTCTTCAAAATAGGAGCCTGGGACCAAAATCAGATTATATAACAATAATGAACAAGAATAAGAATAGCAATCAGTATTGCCAATGTGAAGAGCGGAATATCTTGAACACGAATTTGGAGGTGAGCCAATTACATCCAGTATAGGGATGAGTCTTTGGTTTGAGCTCAATAAACTAAGCTAAGTGCATGGATAGACATTTGCAATACTTTAAGTTATAAAGCAGGGTACTCATTGAACAGTCTAGTAAAAATCTCTTTTGCTTATTGTGGGGTGTTTACTGAATGTCTCTTTTCATTGTATGTAAAAGATAAAACATTAGGGTAGCGCATCTGAAATTTAATGTTATGCTTGATTAGATCTGCACAAAACGGGGCCAATTTTTGTCTATTTAACTTAATTAAGAGGGGTAAGTCTTGAGAAAAGGTGAGCTTGTGCTTGTTCCAGATAAACTGTTTTTGTTTTCTGGCTGTTGCTAGTATTTTTTGAGTGTCCTGGAAGTTCAACAGTTTAGTATAGATAAGGCGGGGTGAAGTGGCAACTTGACGACTATGCAAGGCTCTGTGTGCTCTCTCCACAACCACACTCTCCGTGCTGTCATCCAAGCCCAGTAACGCTAAGAAAATCTGTTTGTTGTAGTGGTAGGTTTTGATTATCATATGTTTCTGGTAGTCCTCTAATTATTATATTATTACGAGATCCATTATTTTGGATTGCATCTCCGAAAGCAGGGAGTCCTTGGCGCGTAAGTCATTCGATAAGGATTGTAGCAGGATCTCATTTGCTTGGTGTTTATTCTCAAGCGTATCCATCCTTTCAGATATTTGATTTATAGATTTGCCAAAATTAGTAAGTTGTTCAGAGAAGCCTTGTATGGCTAACTGGATAGGTTGTAAAGCCAGTTTCAGGTCATCAAGATGGAAGTTCGGATCATTTTTCCCTTTAGTATTTGTTTTGATGGTGTTGGCAGTTTGTTTGGTAATTCTTTGTCTTTTAGAGACTATGTCCTTTTCAGGAGAAAACACTGAAGAGACTTTTGCCTTGGTAGTTTGAGTTTCCATGCTGTCGGAATTGTCAGCCATGCCTTGGATGCAGTGATAGATAATAGAGTGGTAATGGATGTATGGGCCCCTCGGACGCATGTGGCACAAGTCTCAGAAGCAGGATTAAGTTAAAACCGGTTATCCTGATCTGTTTTAGTTAGGATAAATACCGAATTTAAGGTATCAGGGCAGAATACCGTAGACCTTCATGGAGATATCGATACCTGGCGTTTTGTGCGGTTTGAACTATCAGTAACTGTATTTATATCAAGAGCACTATGGATAGGGTGTAAGCTAGATGACCACCATCTTGTTCCCCTCATAATGGTATGATATTTCTATGAAGTTTTCTATACACTGTTATATGGAATACAACAATGAAAGCTCTGTATTTAAATTATTAGTATAATCAAGACTTAATTAATTGTTTGATTTTGAATATTTCAATTAATGGAAACATTTATAATGCCAACACCTATTTTGATATGTAGATCTGATGAAGCATACCTTGGAAGTACGCGAAAGTGCTCATCTTCTATTTTAATAAACCTGTTTTTGAATTTATTTTGTCGTGTTGGTCCGCTTCCGTCTTAATATTTACAGAATACAGCATGGGAGAGCTTAGTGTTACTAACACCAATAATGCATCATGGCTGAAAAGGTACACACACACTCTGATGTGTAACCATTACAAATGCCAGATGACAGCACCTTACACGGCATTAAAGAACTACACTCCACTAAAGTCACCCTGTGCACCAGACCCATATAAGCATGTCCCTGCATCGATGGTATGGATGGCATGGATGTGGCACAGGTATCATCATATGCACAGGGTGTTGTGTGGGTTTACCAGAAGCCTAGACTGGGCCATACGGTTGACATCATGTGTGTGTGTTTGGGGGGGTTCATTAAATGGGCTGTGCAGGGGTGGTATGTGTGTGTGTGTGTGTGTGTGTGTGTGTGTGTGTGTGTGTGTGTGTGTGTGTGTGTGTGTGTGTGTGTGTGTGTGTGTGTGTTTGTATGGACACCGTCATGCCATCTGGGCACCCTACACAGGGATATGTTGGACAGGTGTGGGCCATACATGGCAGGGTGCACAGTTCACCATCTCTGGCCACGGACATGGGAACTGGGCCTGCTGAGGGTACCACCAGAGCTGAGTCCAGATGCAGCACTACTTCCTGATGGTGACTGCTGCCTGCTGGATCCACATCCCTGTTGAGACTGGCCAGGATCACATGCCCATGGCCTGCTGTGTCGTGGCATGGACAGCACACCCCCTTCAGTAGTGCTGGGAGTACTGCTGGCATGGTAACATGATGGTGCATGGCCACATAGACCCTCAGCTGATCACGGTGCTGCCCTACATCCATGTATCTGCTGTCCAGCATCTGCCAAATGCTCAAGCACAGATATTCCATGGTCATGGATTGCCAAGGTCTCCCCCCACCATCTATCCATGACCCCAGTATACTCACAGATGGCTGCAGTTAGTTCATATTGCCATGGACACCAGGGACGTGCTCATCCATGACCCTGCATATATGTCTGGTATTATGTGCCTGTGCCCCCATGATGGCTCAAAACATGCATCTAGTGACTACTGCTGTGGCACTTGCAACAGGGGCATGACAGCTGCAATCCTCCTCCGAGCACCCCTGCCCATCTTCCTGTGTGAGACCTCACCAGCACTCTCTCTATGGCTAACACCTGTACTCTCACTTGCCATAGTCACCACAGTATCCTGTTCCATGCCACCACCTGTCAACTGTCCATTATCTGTGACCACTAGTGATGGGGTATGTGTGAGAATTGTGAATGCATGTGGGGATGGAGTTGACGATAGTGGGATGCCAAACAATAGCACAGATTCATCCCTTGACAACCCCATCTGCACCTCAATATGAGTATCATCATGGTCAGAGTCTGCAGAGACAATGACATCAGTATCACAGCAGGAGGGACTGCATCCACCATGTCTACCTGTGAGGGAAAAACAACATATGTAAATTACTACTGGCACTATAAGGTTTGTTGGTATACACACACACACACACACACACACACACACACACACACACACACACACACACATATATATATATATATATATATATATATATATATATATATATATATATATATATATGTGAGGTGCCTCTAAGGCATTACACAGATCTCACATTAGCTGACTGGGGATATTCACAACACACAGTCAGACAGTGACATACACACTCTGTGGCAACTCCTAAAGAACAAACTCCCAACTGTACAGGGTTTTGCTGAATGTCTACATGTGTGAATCATATGTTTGGTCTGTTCCTCATAACTCCTGTGTTTGTCTAATACATTACTGGGTTGACTTGTGGATTGGTACCACTAATTAATGCCCTAATTTGAGGTGCAGACTTCATAACCTGCAGTACATGTATGTTAAAACAAAGATGGTTACTCAAACAACTTCCCAAGCTTACAGTGGATATAGTAAGTGCACACAAACCTGTTAACATGCCAGGTTTTTGTGATGTATCACATAAGACCTCAGAAATCAGGTCATAACATTGCCATAATTTCATATGCTATATAACCTGTGCAATCTAACTGAAGAGCATACACATCAGTTACAGGTAACATCTGGTAATTGAAATAGGTACAATAGGCTGGTTGCATGAGTGTGCACACCTTTAAAGTAATACTCTGTTACCTCATTCACTCTGGAGCAGCTTGGAAAAAGCTGCCTGCTTAATTCCACCACAAGAACAACTGTGCAGCCTGAGCTCATTTTCAGAAAATCTATTTCTAATACCATACAGAAAACAAATGTTCATAACTCTTTAACTATAAGAGCTAGATTACAAATGTAAATGTAAAAGTTGTTCAGCAAACACTGACCTTTCCAACAGTGTAAATGTTGATAGTGTGTATCAAAGTCATTATTAAATATTTGGCAAGGAATGTTGATATTGTGCATATTGTTTACCTTTTTGGAAAAGCAAAGCACAATATCTTGGTTAATGTACCATGTAGAGCCATACAATGTGTATTTAATTTGTATGACTGTCAGCTTTAAAATGGTACCTTAACCATTACGGTGTGATGCTCCTTTACAGAGATATTCACAGAAATATGATTAATATAGTATGTCTCATAATTGATGAATAAACAAAACACAATATCTCATCACCTGTAACAGATGGAGGCTACATATCAGTGTAGAAGTTGTGCATCTCAATGTCAGCTTCAAAATGATGCATCATTTGTGTCATCACCATGCTACCTTGCAAAGATATGTGTATAATAATGAGAAGATATAGGTAACCCAGAATTGATGGTCATGCTCCACCTAAAGAAAACCATATCCCCTCGAGCCACACACTCTAGGGATCTAAACCTCCCCACAACAATAAATAGGACATGATGGAGGGATAGATTCCTGTCCCAGAGACTTCCCATGCTTTAGAACAAGATTCCAATCTACATTAGGCAGAGCTCCTCACTAATACTCTTCAAGAGAAACCTTGACAAGTTCACGGGAAACAGAAAGTTTACCCTGGGGATCATTTCAGTGGCTCTGCTGGACAGAGGCACAGGGAACTAATCTAAGGGGGTTGTGAAAGCCAACACTTTCCGGCTAGGCTTATAAATGCCTTCGGGCAGATAGCCTAGTACCTACCTATAAACCTATGAACCTAAGTATTGGAAATGTATAATTTTCATAATCCTACAAGACAAGACAAACGCTGATATCTGTACATGAATACAGTGCACAAACACAGTTTTTTTTACCATGTTGTAAGGAGTAACACTGTCTTCAAATGAGGTATCACCTGGCACACTGGCATTCTCCCTTGCAAAGTTTTTAACCAAAATATTAAAAAAAATCATAATTTCCATAACCTAAGACTGAAACAAACATTGATATCTGTACATGTTTACAACAAAAAGACACAGTTCTTTTACCATGTTGGAACTATGAAAACTGTCTTCAAAATGAGGTATTACTTACCACATTCAGATGCTCCCTTGCAAAGTTATTTACCAAAATATGTCAAAAACATAATTTCCATAACCATAAGTCCAAAACAAACTTTGATATCTGTACATGTGTACAACATAAAAACAAACTTTGATATCTGTACATGTGTACAACATACAGTCACAGTTATTTTACCATGTTGGAAATATGAATGGTGGTTGTCTTTTGGCTTTTCTGTTTAGGGGTCGCCACAGCGGAACTCCGGTTCGCTAATGATTGTCAGAAGATTTTTTAACGGACGCAGAGGTGCCAGCTCAACGTCCAACCTTCAACAAAGGCACGCCCATTTACGCATGTCTTTTGAATGCCCACCCAACCATGGGGAGGACATGCAGACTCCACACCGAAGGCACTCCCCACACCCATGTTGGAAATATGAATACTGTCCTCAAAATGAGGTATTACTAAGCACATTCAGATTCTCCCTTGCAAAGTTATTTACCAAAATATGAACAAAAATCACAATTTCCATAACCATAAGTCCAAAACAAACTTTGATATCTGTAGATGTGTAGAACATAAAGGCAAAGTTGTTTTTACCATGTTGGAATTATGAATACTGTCTTCAAAATGAGGTATTACTTAGCACATTCAGATGCTCCCTTACAAATTTATTTACCAAAATCTGAGAAAAAGTCCTAAACAAATGGATATATGTACATGTGTACAGCATTCAGACCCAGTTGTTTTACCATGTAGACAGATATCAACGTAAATATACACATTCTTGGTGTAGCCAATATACTGCTGAATGGGTACATGTAAAGAGAAAAAAGAAAGGTAAGGACAGCCATTCCACTAATAAACCCAGGACAGGCATGGGACTTTAGTGGCATGCAAGGCCATCTGATCTGTCTGATACCTGTGCTGGCTACCCACTCAGACAGCTGATACCACAACAGCCTCATGACCTCCTTCAGTGTCATCAGTCTTCATTACCTATGCCTTTTCTCTTTACATGTGTCCATTCAGCAATGGACCTAAGGGATCAAGTTCTGTATTACTAAGCCCTTCCTGTCATCTAAACTCTAAACATGACTGATAAAAGAAGAGTTAAAAAAAAAGTATTGCAGGATGGTTACTGACATAAGTATAACAATAGAGTTTTACTTGCCATACTGGTCCTACTTGGTCATGGGTGTTTCCCATTCTTCTCACAAGCTGCATGTTACCAATTTATCATGCATAGCTTTACTCATGCCATTGTGGAGGTCAATCAAGAACAACGCAATACCCTCAGTTCCTCAGTTAGGTGCACGCCATCCCTTCTGAAAAGGTGAACATCTTCTCGGTGATGCTGTCATGGCAGATTGTTGATCCACCGACCCTGTGCATCCAGCCATGCATGAACCCATTCTGTAAATGTCTGGTCTTGTGCACTGTCCATTGACTGTTTGCCATTTTCCATATCTGGTGAGGAATTATGTCAGACCACACAAAATGAGAATGTGGCCACCACAACTGCAGGTGTTCAATAATTGCTCTGATTTGAAACTTTATCCTTCTGAGTGAGTGAGTGCTGACATCATTCCTTCCAGTGTGCAGCACAAGAATGTCGGGCTCAGGGTAGGTGGAACACTTCTCTTCCAGCAACTACAGTGCTCCGGTCCAATGCATACCTCCTCTTGCAATCCAGTATACCTTCACACTAGATATGGGGAAGCTCAAGATGCAGTGGTTTTCACTCATGGAGGCATGACTGGCAGCCCAGTGAATGTAGGAATGGCCACATACCCACACTCTCCTGCTCTTGAAGCCATGTCAATGTCAGAAGGTGGACAAACCTGCACAGGAAAGGCAATGCAAACAGATCACTACTGATGTTTGAGAGATGTATTGGAAGACTACATATATATGTATATCATATGCATTACCTGGTGACCCCTTCAGTACATAACTTTCAACCTCTTACAGCAAGAAATGTGGACAAAGCCATAAATCACAGTGGGACAGAGGAACAAAAATATGGACAATTTTTACATATTGCTCTTACAAAGTTAGAAAGTTAACAGTATAACAGGTTTTGCATTACCATGTCCTAATAAATATTGGTGAGTGAAGAGGCTAATAGACTGCAGCAAGGTTGACCCCATTTGTGGAAGATCATATTTGCCACTGATTGCTTGAGAGACCACTCATGAGGCATCAGGATAGTTCTGCTGAGATTGTCTGCAAGAATGTTGGATTTTCCCAGTACATGCATCACAAAAAAAAAAAAAGCAGTTGGAGGAGATTGCCCACAGCTCAATTCTTACTGCCTGTTGGTAAAGAGGGTTGGTTCCCCCTTGTTTGTTGATGTACCGAACCAGTGAAATATTGTCCATTTGGATAGCAATTATGCCTAGAAGAAGGAGTTCTGAAAAGCCTGCAACTCTAAAAAGACTGTTCTCTTCTCCAAGACATTTATATGCATATTGGTCTCTTCTGGGAACCATATAACTACAATGAGGATGTTACTGTGTATCAAACAAACTGTACACATGATAGAAAGAAACTGGTGGGGGATAGCTTGAAATGACTCACCGCAGACAAAAACCCAAATCTGGCTTGTGCATGCATCAATGTGATAATGACCTCTACTCAACAGTGACAGCTGCTGAGAGTTTCACCTGGAAAGTGATAATGACTCGGTATTATAGTGGAACTGCACTTATTGTTAATGTGATAATGAGCTGCATTTCATCACTTGAAAGTTATGTATGCTCAGACACATGTGATAATTGCTGCACATAGTACTAATCTATGAACCTATGAACATAACCTTTGGAATAGGCATTCATTATAATTCATTAGAAATAGTATCACACTTGGATATTACTGAGCCCTTCCTCCCACCTAATGTCCAGACCCAACTGACAAAGCCAGGAAAACTGGCCAAAATGTATGGTAGCTGCTTGCTGGTAGTAGTCAGCATGTAATAACCTTTACCTCACTCAGACACCTGCTGAGTATGAGCAGAGATACAGAAATACAAGCAGAAATGTCAGGCTTTAATCGTTCTGCCAAAAAGTCAAACTTTAATGGTTCCGCCATGTAAGAATTAGTCCAAAAAGTAGCAATTCAAGTACTCACCTAATCATCCCTCTGGTTACAATATGACACAGAAGTGAAAAGGTAGACATATTGTTCAAAATATCTGGTTGAGCAATGCCAAAAATCAGCAATAAAATATATATAACAAAGCCTCTCATACCACCTAGACATTATTCATTATAAAGACTGAATGAGAATACATGTGCAGAAGGTTTAGATATATTTATCTGCACTGTTTGTTAGCCATCATTCCAGCATTTCTTCAGACATATTTATCATCAGCTTCCCTCAAGACAATATGTGCATATTAACAGATAAATGATCTTGAAAGCTAGGTACATAAACAAAAAATTATAATAACCATCAGAGAAACCTGAAATAAAGATACCCTATGCTTGTTACACCATATGTGTACTACAATATTCTAAGAAATAAATCAGCTGAGAGAGCATGGCATGGCACCATACAGTAAACCAGTGAATCAGTTGTTAATGTTGTGTAAGCATAAGTGCAAAAATGACACAATAAACTGTTTTGCCCACTGATCACTTCAGCAGTCTGACCACGTATGCAAAAGCACTTGCTTGGTACACAAATGAATTATTTCTCCTACCAACATCTTCATTAATACATGTTGTACACATGCATCAAAATGAAACATTCACCCAAATGGCCCTTCACGAAAATGTTGAGATATGCACATTCACCAAAATTAAGTACATACATATATATCCATATGCACAAATATATGCACAGACATTTTATATATATATATATATATATATATATATATATATATATATATATATATATATATATATATTTATATATAGGAAGAAAATATCAGGGGGTTCAGAGGGTATGTAGTAGATGGAAGAATGAAAAAATGGACAACACAGATGGAACATTATGGTGACCCCTGCAGCAGTATGTCCAAGTATGCACAAGAGTCCAAATGAAGCATTGTACACAAGTCCCCTTCAGCCCGTCCCAAGTATGCACAAGAACCACAATGAAACATTCCCCACAATGACCCCTTCAATAGTATATCCAAGTATACACAAGCACTAAAATGAAACATTGGCCACGTGATCCACAACTGAAGACCGAAAGCCAAGTTGGGATTCTAAAGCTAGAATCGTCACCTTAATTTCCCTGATATTTATGCAGGCCTGTCCTTTTTTGACCAAACACTCTGCACTGGTCTGAAGCATCTGATTCTAGAAGTTGATAGGTAGTGGGTTGGAGGGTAGGTAGTAAAGAAAGAATGAAAAAAAATGGATAACACAGATGAAACATCATGGCGAGTATATGACTTCTTTATCTGATGTTGTCAATTTTCATTCTATCCTCAACCTGTGGGCCAGAGTCCCCAGCTACCTTAGTCACTGGGTAGCTCATGAAGGATGTTCCTTTGCACAACTGAACCCAAAGACCGCTCTTCTCCTGGAGGCCAGATCCAGTATAATGCATACATACATGTGTATGTTTGTGTGCAGGAGCAGACTTAGGTCAGCTGATGCCCTAGGCAAAAGGGCTCCATGGCACCCCCCACCACACAACCCAGTGCCCCCATTCTGGTCTGCTTACACCAATTACTGGAAAAGTGCCCACGCTAGAGTGGTGCCCTAGGCAGCTGCCTAGCTGGCCTATGCCTAAGGCTGGCTATGTATGTGTGTGTATGTCTGTATGCATATATGTGGAAGTATATACATTATGTACATGCACCAAAATGAAGCATTCACCCAAGTGACCCCTAAAATAAAATTTTGCAGTATGCACGAGCACCAACATGCAGCATTTCCCTGAATGACCCTTCTGTAACACTTCCTAGTTTGTGCAATCACCGGAATGAAACATTCACCCAAGTGACCCCTGCCACACAATGTTGAAGTATGCACAAGCACCATAATTTACTATTTCCCCGAACGAACCTTCAGTAACAGTGTCCAGTATGTACACGCACCAACATTCACCCAATCCAACCTTTCAGTAAAATGATTAAGCATGCACAAGCACCAGCATGATGTTTGTATACATATATATGTAAGTATACATATTTGTATATGATATATATACATACATACATACACACTTACAAATATATACTCATAAGTATATATACAGGGAAAAATATCCAGTTTGAAATTCAAAATTATTGACTACAGAGATCAAAAAAATCAACTTAGTGTATGAGTCGTGCCAGAGTGAGCAGACACTATGTATGCACAAGCAGTTCACTGATTCCAACATTATACATTTCCACCAGTTACCCCTTCAGCAGTCTAAGTATGCACAAGCACCGAAAAGAAACATCTCCCTAGTGAGCCCTTCAGCAGTCTGTCCTAGTGTGCACAAGCACTAGAATGCAACATTACCATCGATAAACCGTTATGCAGCCCTTCCAAGTATGCACAAGAACCAAAGTGACACATTCTCCCCAATGACCTCTTCAGTAGCATATCAGAGTTTACACAAGCACTAAAATGAAACATTTGCCCCATGATCCCTTCAGTAGTATGTCCAAGTATGCACAAGAACCAAAATGAAACATTTCCCCAAACAACCCGAATGGAGAGGATTATGTCCATTGACTGTGCTGTAGAGAGAAGGCGCATTTACTTATATATAAATATATATATAAATATTTGGTTCTTCTAGAAATAAATATTTCAGACAGTAATGTAGTCCACAGGTATTGCCATTCACAGGTTAAAAATTGCAGCTATATTCTTGTGACCGTGACTTAGTAAGGACCCTAATGAGTGCCTTTCCTATGATGTTATATAGTAACTGCATTGGTTTGTCACTGGTTTTCATTCAAAACTTTGAAATCAACCTTGGCTGCCACCTTTTAGTATTTTGTCTTATAATTTCATGATTTGTTTTGCTTTATAGTTTCCTCTGCACCATTGTTACCTTTATTTTTTGTTTTATAAATCAGCTTATATTTTGTTGTATTTAATTTGATAGCTAAGACAACTGACTGAACATTGAAATTTCTACATCTAAACATTTATAATATATCTTATGCTTTCCTGTGGGCAGCCTGTTTAATATTTTCAAGTGGGTAAAAGGCAGTAACAACTTGCCCTCTGGCTCATTTTAGCTCTAATTACAGAACTTCTAGTTATGCTTGATTATTATCATTCATTTCCAGTCAAACTTGACCACTCTAGTTTGAAGACTAAATTGCAACATTTGCTTGTTTATATTTTTTAACTAAAACCTGACTGCTGTAGTGCTCTTTGTGAGGTATAAACTAAAAGCTGTTAAACTTGAGTTATAACCTCTGAATAAATGCATCCTGTGTGTTAGCTACTTTATAAGCAATGTACTCCACTGACAATTTACTTAATATCTAACAATATCCTTTAACATAGCTAGTGTCATCAACAACTGGCACAGACCCAAATTAATTCTAGTTTTGCCGTTTGACATTTACTTTATAAGAGGACTAGTTTTGTATTTCACTTATGCTTTCTTATCTCATTAAACATTAATGCAGTTCTAAACTTCCTAATTTATCTGCCCTTTACCAGATAAAAGTGAAAATCATTACAAGTTTATGCTTATATACAATTTTCCATCTCACTCCTGAGCAACCCTGCAAAACACATTATTTGTTTGATTAGGTCCCAACTCCCATGCAAGCCTGAATTGGAAAAACAGGCCACTATAAATGAAGGCAAGCATCACCCCTCCCTTTTCACACATGGACAAACATCATAGTACTCAACCTTTTTATTCAAGGGCAGAACCAAAAAGGAGTTGATCGACTAAGAGAATTTTAAGTTGCATACATTTTCTCGACTTCTTCTTCTTTCGGCTATTTTCCTGGTTAGGGGTTGCCACAGCGGATCACCTGTCATGCATACATTTTCTAGACTAAAAGAAACACTGGATTCAGTGATTAGATATATTATTTAAATTAAAAACTAAGTGGTGAATTAAAATGAGTAATATGATGAGAATGCACATGCTGTTTACAAGCCGATGAGCTGCTTGGCAATGGCAAATATATCGCTACTTCCCTTGTTTTGTGGGCAGGGAAAAGTGATCTCACAGGAGAGCCTTTACCCTTCCAGTGACCGCCTTCTTCAGAAACAGATGACTTTCCAGTACAAAAGGGGAGAATATAGTAGCTGCTGTCATCCAAACTCCCACGCCCTATTCGAACACAGACATAAATAGGGAAACACTTCACAGGACCTCAGACATTAACCAGAGTTCTTTACAGAGCCAGAACATCAATATAGACTATCATTAGCCACCACTTACAAACACATCATACCCCTGTAACTGGCAACACTGTATGAACATGCATTGTACTCCTGGTCCTGATGTGTCATGTTCCCCCCCAATAAGGGCCAGTAGATTGCATAAACCACCATTCATCATTCATGTTTGTGTAGAGGGATGACAGTGGCCGTGTTTCTTGCAGATGGAATGTCAATGGTGCTCAGGCTTTGCTTGCATACAGTGTGTAATAGAGCTGGAAGCAAATGCCTGGGTTCACATAGGATGCAGACAGGAATGTCTATTGGTCCAGATGATATACCTGTGGAAGCATGGAGGTGTTTAGGACAAATGGCAGTGGTCTTTTTAACTGGATTGTTTACTGTAATCTTGGAAAGTGAGATGATGCATGAGGATTGGATGAAATGTCTTTGGGTACAGATTATGAGAATAAGGGTGGTGTGCAGAGCTGTAGTACCTACAGGGGATAACATTGATCAGTCACAGCATGAGGTAATGATAAATGGTGGTAGAAGTTAGGTTAAGAAGGGAGGTGCGGATCATTGATCAGCAGCATGGTTTCATGCCAGGAAAGAGCAGTATGGATGCGATGTTTACTCTGAGAGTGTTGATGGGGACATACAGAGAAGGTCGGAAGTCGCTGCCTTGTGTCTTTGTGGACTTAAAGACAGCATATGACAGGATGCCTAGAGAGGAGTTGTGGTATTGTATGAGGTGGTCAGGGGTGGCAGAGGAATCTGTAAGAAGGCTACAGGATATGTACAAGGCTAGTGTGACAGCGGTGACATCTGTATTGGGAGTGACAGGTGTGTTTAAGGTGGAGGTGGAAGTAAATCAGGGATCAGCTATGAGCCCTTTCTTATTTGCACTGACAATGAACAGGTTGACAGACATGATCAGACAGGAGTCTTCCTAGACTGCGCTGTTTGCAGATGACATTGTGGTCTGTAGTGAGAGTAGGGAACAGGTTGAGGAGACCCTGGAGAGATGGAGGTATGGTCTAAAGAGGAGAGGATTGATGGTCAGCAGGACTAAGACAGAATATATGTGTGTGAATGGGAGGGAGGATAGAAGAATGGTGAGGATGCAGGGAGTACAGTTTTCAAAGGTGGATAACAACAGTTCTGTTAATGGCAGGTGTGGAGGAGAGGTGAAGATGAGAGTAAGGGCAGGATGTGGGTGGTGGAGAAGAGTGTCAGGTCTGATTTGTGACAGACCAGTACCATTAAGAGTGATAGGGAAGGTCTACAAGAGGGTAGTGAGATCAGCTATACTATATAGGTTGGAGACATTGGCATTGAAAAAAGAGGCATGAGTCAGAGCTGGACATAGAAGAGTTAATGATGTCAGGATTTGCATTGGGTGTGACGAGGGTGGGCAGGATTAGTAATATGTATGTCAGGGAGTTAGGCCAGGTTGGACAGCTTGGGAACAAAGCCAGAGAATGGCAGGATAAAATGTTTTGGGCATGTGATGAGGAGGTATGTTGAGTTTGTTTGTGAAAGGATGAGGCTGCCAGATAAGAGAAAAAGAGGAAGGCCTGTGATAAGGTGTATGTATGTGGTGATAGCAGACATGCAGGTTGTTGGTGTGACAGAACAAGATGCAGAGGACTGGAAGACATGGAGACAGATGATCTGCAGTGGCGACCACTAATGGTTACAGCCAAAAGAAAGAGAAAGTGATGTTGTAATGTCAGTGTTCACAGGTTTACAATTATTTTCCAGACATAACACAACTATTGATGACATAACTACAAATATGAAGCACACATATGGTCAGTGTGTATAACACTGGACAATTGAATGTCATGAGCTCAGTATATCACATGTAGTTCAACACACACAGCTGCAACAGTATTTCAGTATGCAAATACTCTGTATAGGTCCATCAGATGTCTGAGACAAACATGCATGTCATATTTGTATTGACAATTAACATATGGATATCTACAACATCCCTGTAGCTGGCCTAGCAGTGTCACAGTCAGTATTGTGCAACACACATTCCAGTAGTGGTCATATGTGAGCCATCCTTTCCTGAGGTGACTCGGGGCCTTGAGCTGTGTTCTATGTCACTGCAGACAGACACAGATGCTATGGCCATAGGTTCTGCTCAGCAATATATCAGTACAGCATGTGTTAAGACATAATATTGTTTGAACTTCCTATTTTCCACATTTACATACACCTTACTACATTCCATTACATGCTTAATTGTTTGAGATATATATGTTTTTTTTCTTTTTTGGTGCAGTTGGTATAATCCATCAGTCTCAGTGTGTGCCTGTGTGTGTGTGTGTGTGTGTGTGTGTGTGTGTGTGTGTGTGTGTGTGTGTGTGTGTGTGTGTGTGTGTGTCTGTGTGTGTGTGTGTGTCTCTCTCTCTCTCTCTCTCTCTCTGAGACAGATGCAGGATATACATGTTTTGTATAGGCAGCAGCTTGGCTTTAGTAGATAATGCTCATAAGCAGCTGATGTCCTGTGCACCAGTAGGAGTCTCCCACTTGCTAATTGCATGTAGAACAGCTGTGGTATCATTCCCATATCCAATAGCATGGAAACACATTACTATAACTGAGTACTTCATGTGGGCATTGCCCCTTTTCCTTGCCTGTGAGGAGGACTTCATGGAGGTATTTGACAAACAGCATCACAGAGCGTAGTTGGGAATACCTCTTACAACAAACTCTGTGGAGACAGCCCAACAAACTGGGGGAGAATATTCCAGACATAGGGACAGAATGTAAGTATTACTGTTATACAGTTGAAGTAATGCTAGTTTGAAAGGATTTGTGTGGATATGGCTGCTCTGCATGAATTTAAGTCTGATAGAGTTATGTAGTTGGCATAACTCTCAACTGTAGGACTATCCACAGACTGGCCAGAGTTTGGACTCTTATATTTTGTGTGTTACTCACACATTTTCTGGCCTTGGAAATTTAGTAGCATACTCTGAGGATTGTAGTCAGTAAATGGTAACATCCATGTGCGTTTATGACTTCATATCCCTCAGAACAGATATATTACAACAAACCTGTTACACCAGTGAATCTTTCAGTTTATAACAGCAATATGTCAATAATGCCCCTGTGTTTCGGCCTCTGCCCCCAAGTATGTTGGGCTTTCTCCAGATATCAAGCTGTAAGAGGTGGATAGGTATAGTATATCAATCATTATATAGTGACTTCTTTCCAGATATTATCACAGTCAGAATGCCAGGCATGTTATGTGTAGAAGGCCTTATATAAAAGGACAAAGCCTGGACATTCTGTAGGACACTATACAGTTGAGTTGACTGTGTATTTCTGGCAATTGTTGACAGACTGTCAGGATTGTGTAGCAGTGTATTGTGAATGTGTTATTTGGCCTGTGTAGGGGGAGTAGATGTAAGTGTTGAGGGTCTTTTTCTATCTAACTTTGCATGCTGCTCCAGCTTCTGGTGCTCTGTCAGCTGTGTATGCTTGTAGGGCAGACTGAGCCATGTCCCATACCACAATCAGGCATCAGACTACACTGTGAGTTGGGCCAGTATATATAGGGGTAGTGTGTGAGTGGCAAACACGCTGATGATTTTGCTCACACAGTTCATATACTCTATTGTTTGTGTGGCTTACCACTATGTCACTTTGATTGTGGTGAGATTGGTTCTGAGTATGGACTTTCACACTGGTGTCTGTTGGTCAGTGCTGTTACATCCCTGTAGTGCCTGATATATTTGCAATTACATGTGTATTCCCCCATAGCAAAACTGGGTTAGAGCTGTGTCAGTCTGTCGGTAGTTTAGACGGTACTTGGTGACATACCTAGCAGCTCAGTGTAGTTTCCCTACTGTGATGTTATGTCCTGATATTTATCAGATGTAATGTTGCCTAAACCCCCATACATGTTGTGTATGTCTGACACATCAGTGGGATGATGTGAAGATTTATGTCAGTAACTAGTGGGGAGTCATTCGGTTTTGAACTTGGGCTATTCCAGTCAATATATGTTACAACAGACAGGAGGGTGTTACTGCATCAACTGGGTCACCTTATCTACTGCAGAATTTGGGGTATGTTCCCAGTTTCATGGCTTTACCCCCCCCCCCTTTGTCAGGCTTGGTCAAGATTTGTTGCACTAAGGGGTTCAGAGCACACCTCTCAACTGGCCAGATTGCTTAAGACTGTCCAAGTTTATCGCTCATATTTCTGGTCTGTTCCACAGAATCATTATTTTCATTTCTGTGGTAAATCACTGTCCGGATCTAATGATTTCTGACAGTAAATTATGGCATACATTTCAGTTTCAAAGCTTACATCCTTCTCAACATGTATGCTGACAAAAGCTCTGTTACTGCAGCAACATTCTACATTTATAATTGCAGTACGTACATTATATTTTTATGTCCCTGGTCTTGGCCCATTTCCCCCCCTTTGTCCAGCATTCTTGCCCTAAGAGGTGGAGAGGTATGTGCTGGGTATGACTCCACATGTTATTAGCATTTATATATATATATATATATATATATATATATATCTATACTGGGGTCCATGTCATATGGTCGAAAGTTCATTTGACTGAAAGTTCATTTGATCGACAAGCATTTGCCCCCTTCCCCAATGTTGTGCGACCCTGGAGTTGATATATATAGTTGGGGGGGTGGGGGGCACAGCCCCCCACATCGGGGGGGGTGGGGGGCGAAGGCCCTCCACCTAAAATGCTTGTCGATCAAATGAACTTTCAGTCAAATGAACTTTCAGTCAAATGAACTTTCGACCATATGACATGGACCCCTATACTGATATATATATATATATATATATATATATATATATATATATATATCTATACTGATATATATATATATATATATATATATATATTATTTTTTTGATATTTCTGCATATATTTATATAACAATATATATGAATATATTCTATACATATTTGTTTTATATGTATAGCTCCATATATCTGATGTATATACTTTTTCATATTTATCTATCACCATACACATCTATATGTGTATGTTTATTCATACTAAACACGACTGATTCCACAGTGTTTGTTCTATACTATTCTATACCTGTACTGAATGATATATTTGAGAAAACAGCATTCTTTATTACAGCTCAGATGGGGTAGTGGTACATTGCTATTGTGTACATGGTCTTGGGTTCAGGACTTAGTTCAGCTGATTATTTTGTTGTTGGACAGAACAGTGGGTGATGGAGACAGAGTGATTAAGGCAGTTTTAAGAAGTTGTAAGCAGGTTTGCGTGGGTTTTAGCAATGGTAAGTGATGCCAACATGCAGTTAAATGGGAAACTGCTTAATCTGTGTAGGCATCGCTTAGCATCGCTCAAACTCACTTACTGTTGCTTATTGCAGCTTACTCCTGCATACCCCATGCTAATTTCTTTAAAAGAAAAGAAACAGGAGTTATAGGAAAGTGGTGAAAAAGAGGGCATGCAGAGGGAAAAACAATATGACAGATAGCTAGGAATGTGCAGGATGGGTGTAGGGAAAGTCCATAGCTGTCCATTTCTGATACAGCAACAGCTGTGCAGTTGTACAGAATTTGGAGGTGAATTTGGACACTGAGACCCCCGAGAGAGGGGTGAGGACAGCAGTAATGTGTTGATAAGCCAATTAGACAAGATTGCATGTGCCCAGTGGACATGTGTGCAAAATGGACAGTTATGTATGGGGCAACATTTTTTTTTTGGGAATAGAGTGCCTTTTTTTTAATAAGGTGAGAGTGGGATGTTGGTGAAGGATAGTGGATACATTTGGGGAGGTAAGTTGAGTAGGAAGACAGACATGACAGCTGACAGGGGCTGTATATGACATGTGGGGTAAACCCCTTGGATGGGGAGGGTGTTTGGGAATCAGATACACATGAGCCCCTATATGGTTACAGTGGGACTGAGGTCCCCACCCATCGACAGTCACCACTGCACCTTCACGACCATGAAGGTGGCTATGCTGGGGGCTGTGCAGGAACTTTTCAAATTTTCCCTGGTGGTAAATTGCTGTCAAGATCTAATGATTTCTGACAGTAAATTATGACATACATTTCAGTTTCAGAGCTCACATCCTTCTCAACATGTATGCTGACAAAAGCTCTGTTACTGCGGCAACATTCTACATTTATAACTGCAGTACGTACATTATATTTTTATGTCCCTGGTCTTGGCCCATTGTCCCCCCTTTGTCCAGCATTCTTGCCCTAAGAGGTGGAGAGGTATGGTGCTGGATATGACTCCACTACATGTTATTAGCATATACCAGTTGTTTTGCACTGAGAGGGTTTGTGGTCTGCACTGTAGTGGCAGAACAGGTAGCTTACATCCTTCTAGGTTGGGAACTGCTGATTGACGGCTCAGTGTCTGTTATTCTAAAAGTGTATTAATTCTGGTTTAAGCACTTGGGCTTTCAGGCCAGCTATTTTACATTAAGAGGGTCCGTGGTCTGCACTCTTGTGGGAGGAGAGGCTGGACTCTGCCCTTCTGAGCTGGGAATTTCTGGTTGAAGGCTTATAGTGCATGCATATCTGATCTGCTTCTTACTGAAGTTGGTGCACCTTGTTTGCTGTGGCATAGACTGGATTCGGGCCTGCTGGATCTAGCTTTGTTTGTGTAACTTGAGCACTAATCCAGGCATTCTCTAAAGTATTCAATTGTATTTATTACTGCTTGGTAGTAACTTGATTAAAGTGTAGCTATCATTCTAAGTCTTTTGGATTACGCAGTTGGGCTTCAGACCAGTTGTCTTACATTAGGAAGGTTTGTGGCATGCACTGTGGTGGGAGGACAGGTAGCTTTCATACTTCTAAGTTGGGAACTGCTGATTGAGAGCCCAGTGTCTGTTATTCTTAAAGTGTATTAGTTCTGGTTTAAGCACTTGGGCTTCAGGCCAGTTATTTTACATTAAGAAGGTTTGTGGTCTGCACTCTTGTGGGAGAAGAGGCTGGACTCTGCCCTTCTGAGCTGGGAATTTCTGGTTAAAGGTTTATAGTGCCTGAATATTTGAACTGTATCTTACTGAAATTGGTACACCTTGTTTGTTGTAGCATAGACTAGATCCAGGCCTGCTGAATCTAGCTTTGTTTATATGCTTGTTGTTTGTTTGCTTGTTATTTCCCTGGAACGCTAATTCCACCTAATACACGGCTTCTCAGCGTTTCTGTGGATCACTAGTGATATCTGCATTGCTTACTGTACTTATTTCCTTGTTTCACTTGAAAGAAAGTTACTGTTTGTCATTTTTGCATTTAAGTTACCTGTAACACATTGCACTTAAGTTACCTGGCCCTTGCTCACTAAAGCAATTATATAAGTCAGCACTAAAAATTAAAAGCACTAAACCCTCACTCCCCACTGGCCCTGGTATTCAATTATTAAGGAATTCCCAATATTATTCTAGCATGTCCAAAGGTCAGTTGTCAATCTCCTCTCCGGTCCAGCTGGTGAATCTGGGAATCTTGAGGCAATGTTACAACTGCCTCATGTACACAGACAACCCTCTCCTCCTCCCAACAAATTCCAACACATGTGAGAGATGCAAGCAAATAGCCAAACTGGAGGCTAAGCTCTGTCAACTCAGTACTGGCATAACCAGTCAGGAGGAGAAGGAAACCACACTCACTACAATTCCAGTCTCACATAGACCTACCACGACAGCAAACCAAACACATAATCACACAAAAACATACTGTGAGAGATGCAAGCAAATAGCCAAACTGGAGGCTAAGCTCTGTCAACTCAGTACTGGCATAACCAGTCAGGAGGAGAAGGAAACCACACTCACTACAATTCCAGTCTCACATAGACCTACCACGACAGCAAACCAAACACATAATCACACAAAAACATACTCGGAGGATCTAAGTAAAGATCTGCCGAAGCAGCAGAGACCTCCAAAGCAGACACCCAAGCAGCTGCTACCCCAAAACAAAACACGTGCAACACATATCTCACAAAGCCAGTGTGCCAAACAGTCACAGCCCTTAAGACTAAACAACACACCTGATACACTTGTAATAGGTGACTTTATCATCAGGCACACTGACGTCCCACTCACCAGGCTGAACAAGGAGAGGGTCACGGTGAGCAGCCTGTCGGGTGCTAGGATCCACCACATAACACAAGCACTCAGGTCACTCCAAGGCAAGTACAAATATGACTCTGTCATTGTCCATGCTGGTGTGAATGACCTGAGACGTACCTCCCTGGACTACATGAAAAGAGACATAAAGGAGCTCTCTGAGCATGTAGCCCAGGCCGGTATGACCCTGACTTTGAGTAGCATCTTACCCTCACCAAAAATGATGCCACAATATGAAGACAAGATGATCAATTTCAACAATTGGCTTAAGTACTGGTGTCATTCAAAGGGGATCCAATGCCTGTCAGCTTGGGATGATATGCTCGACAAGCCATGATGCTTCGCTAAGGACGGCTTGCACCTGTCACCCCTGGGCTTTCGGATATTGGCAAAGGCTCTTGCTACCCCCATAGTGCCTTTTTTAGGTAAGGCTCAAAAGACAAACCCACCTCCATAGGTATCACAAGGGATAAGAAATACTCAACACCAGAAGTCTAAACCTCAAGATGCACGCAATCGAAACTCTCCTTAGCATGGAGAACATCGATATCTGTGCAGTAACAGAAACCTGGTTCAGGGCTCCCGAGAGCACCCCAGCACTACCAGGTTATACCTCATACCATGCTTTTCGGCCCCAAAACTTGAACCGAACCACAAAAGGAGGGGGAGTATCAATATTCATTAAAGATACCCACACCTCCAGGTTGGTGGCAAACCACGAAGAATCAGAGACTATCCATGTGCAACTAACAGTGGGTAAAACTGCCTTCCAGTTTATAGCCTGCTATAGACCACCCTCCCAAACCCAGGAACCCCACTCGGCCTTCCTGAGAACACTGGAAAATATGAAGGTCTCTCCAAACACCATTATATTGGGCGACTTCAACTACCCAAACATAGACTGGGAGCATTACTCTAGCTCCAACACCCTAGCCCAAAGTTTCCTAGAACTTATAAACTCAAATGCTATGGAACAACTTGTTACCACTCCCACAAGAGGGGAAAACATACTGGACCTGATCATCACCAACATGGGGACTCTATGCTCCAGACCAGAAGTGTATCCCTCACTGGTAAGATCAGACCATAAACTAATCTCACTGGATATTCACATCTCGACCCCACCCCCTGCCCAGAAAACCACAGTGAAAAACTTCTCTAAAGCAAATTTCACACTCCACAAAACTGAGGTGGAATACTTCAAAGCCCCCAGGCCTGTGGAAAATATGGCCCAGACCACAGAATCCTTTATAAATGCATTCTATGAACACCTTCAGGAATGCATGGATCATGCGATCCCAAATAAAACCAAGACCCAATCCTCCAAAGGCAGACGTCCTGTCTGGTGGACCCCAGCCATAAACAAACTATACAATAGAAGGAGGAAGCTACTAAATGATAGAGCAAAATCCCAAAAAGGGAAGGCATCACTGATCAGTATTAGCAAAAAACTACGGGCACACATAAAATTGTCTAAGGCCAGCTTCGAGAGAAAAATTGCACAGGACACTAAGGATAATCACAAGGCTTTCTTTAGTTATGTTAGGAACCTGGGTGGTAATTCCCAGATATGCTCAGAATTAGTCCAAAATGACAAAAAATACACTGAACCCACAGCCATTGCCAACATCCTAGCTGACAGGTTCAGCACAAACTCCCCCCTCCACCAAAAGGGCAAATATCTATCCCAGCAGAGTGCTGCCCCCCTGACATCTCAGATGCTCAGGTAAGAGCCGCCCTCTCCAAAGCAAAAAACACAGCATCAATGGGACCAGATGGTGTCCCGGGCTGCGTCCTACATGAATTCCAAGAAGAGCTAAACCCAAACATAAAACTACTGTTCAATCTCAGCCTTACTACAGGATATGTGCCCAAAGAGTGGCGTACAGCAACAGTGGTCCCTCTCCATAAAGGTGGTGCCTCAACGGATCCTGGAAACTATCGCCCCATAAGCCTGACTAGCTTGCTCTGCAAAGCTATGAAAAGGATCACCATGGACCTCATAAATAAAGATATTGTGGGCCTACAAACACTGGATCCTATCCAGTTCGGCTTTGTTAAGGGCAGATCCTGCCTCTTAAACCTGGTTGATTTCTTTGAAACAGTCACCAAGGCCATTGACGAGGGGAAGGTGGTCCACACAGCCTACCTGGACCTCACAAAAGCCTTCGATACAATACTCCACTCGGGCATTATAGATAAGCTCACCAGCTTAAATATAAACCCCTATGTCACTAGATGAATTGCAAACTGGCTCAAGGACAGAACCCACATGGTTAGAATTGCTGGAGCCATGTCAGACTCCAAACCAGTTACAAGTGGTGTCCCACAAGGCTCAGTCCTGGGACCTCTCTTGTTCGGTATATATTTCTTAGAGGTACAGGCCAACACGGAAGGACTGTGGCTGACCAAGTTCGCAGATGACTGCAAACTGGGCGCCATAATCGACTCTCCAGCTGACACGAGCATCCTCCAAAAGGGCCTCATAGAAACAGACAACTGGTGCCAGAGCCATGGCTTCAAGCTAAATGCCATAAAGTGTATAGTCATCCCCTTTGGCAAAAACAAAGTGCCCACAAATTACCACTTAGGTGGTAATCCATTAAGTACAGAAGAAGTAAATAGGGACCTGGGGACCCAAGTTGATAGCAATCTCTCATTTGACAACCACATGGCCAAAGTGGTTAGAAAAACATTTTATACAGCCCACCTAATCATGAAGGGATTCACATCTAGATCAGGGGAGGTCATCGTGCCTCTTTACTCATCCCTCATCAGGCCCATAATTGAGTACAATGCCCCTTTTGGGATGTACCTTACCAGACACCTGCAGCAACTGGAAAGACCCCAAAAGTACCTCACCAAGAGGATCAAAGGGCTCAAACAGATGCCATATGCTGCCCGGTTCAAGAAACTCCAGCTCTACTCAGTGGCATACCACCTGTTCAGAGGCGATCTGTGCCTGACGTATAAAGCCATGTCCAACCCGGAATTAATGGACATGCTGCACCTCAGAAAATCCAAATCCCATCGAGCTACGTGCTCGAGAGACTTGAACCTCAGCACTGAAATAAATAGGACATGCTGGAGGGACAGATTCATAACCCAGAGGCTCCCTTCACTCAAATAAAATCCCAGTCCAGGTTAGGCAGAGTCCCTCATTGACTCTCTTCAAGAGGAATCTTGATGAGTGGATGGGAGATCATAGGTTTACCCCGGGTATCACTTCTGTGTCACTGTTAGACAGAGGCACAGCATACTAACCTCGAAAAAGGGCATAGCAAAATAAATTCAAAATGGGTGGCGAAAGCCAAACACATTCTGGCTAGGCTTATAAATGCCCTAGGGCAGATAGCCTAGTATGAACCTATGAACCTATGAACATATATATATATATATATATATATATATATATATATATATATATATATATATATATTTAGATATATCTATATTGAATATATATATATATATATATATATATATATATATATATTCTTTTTTTGATATTTCTGCATATATTTATATGAATATATTCTATACGTATTTGTTTTATATGTATAGCTCCATATATCTGATGTATATACTTTTTCATATTTATCTATCACCATACACTTCTATATGTGTATATTTATTCATACTAAACATGACTGATTCCACAGTGTTTGTTCCATACTATTCTATACCTGTAGTGAATAATATATTTGAGAAAACAGCATTCTTTATTACAGCTCAGATGGTGTAGTGGTACATTGATTTAACTATTGTGTACATGGTCCTGGGTTCAGGACTTAATTCAGCTGATTATTTTGTTGTTGGACAGAACAGTGGGTGATGGAGAAAGAGTGATTAAGGCGGTTTTAAGAAGTTATAAGCAGGTTTGCATGGATTTTAGCAATGGTAAGTGATGCCAACACGCAGTTAAATGGGAAACTGCTTAATCTGTGTAGGCATCGCTTAGCATCGCTCAAACTCGCTTACTGTTGCTTATTGCAGCTTACTCTTGCATACCCCCATGCTAATTTCTTTAAAAAAAAGAAACAGGAGTTATAGGAAAGTGGTTAAAAAGAGGGCATGCAGAGGGAAAAACAATATGACAGATAGCTAGGAATGTGCAGGATGGGTGTAGGGAAAGTCCATAGCTGTCCATTTCTGATACAGCAACAGCTGTGCAGTTGTACAGAATTTGGAGGTGAATTTGGACACTGAAACCCCTGAGAGAGGGGTGAGGACAGCAGTAATGTGTTGATAAGCCAATTAGACAAGATTGCATGTGCCCACTGGACATGTGTGCAAAATGGACAGCTATGTATGGGGCAACTTTTTTTTTTTTTTTGGGAACAGAGTGCCTTTTTTTTAATAAGGTGAGAGTGGGATGTTGGTGAAGGATAGTGGATACATTTGGGGAGGTAAGTTGAGTAGGAAGACAGACAAGACAGCTGACAGGGGCTGTATATGACACATGTGGGGGGGTAAACCCCTTGGATGGGGAGGGTGTTTGGGAATCAGATACACATGAGCCCCTATATGGTTACAGTGGGACTGAGGTCCCCACCCATGGACCATCACCACTGCACCTTCATGACCATGAAGGTGGCTATGCTGGGGGCTGTGCAGGAACAGCAGGCCGACCCTCAAGATGTGCCAGACAGCTCTCAAGCTGGTGAAGCTGATCACCATACTCTGAACAGAGGATGCTGCCCACCAATCCCCGGATCTGACTGTGGATGACTGTCTCCTCTCCATGCCTGCTCCTGGGGGAGGACAAGCCACATCCCCTGAGATTGTTCCACCCAAAGATGGTGCAGGACCAATGGAAGAGGAAGGCCCAGGTTGGGTCCCAGATGTGCTGAGGCCCAGCACCATGGTCAGATGAGGTGGGACAGGTGGAACCACTGGGATCTGCCTTCCCAGACATGCTATAGTGTTTCAGTTTAAAAAATGTGGTGGTTAGTCAAGAACAACACAATTCAGGATTAGTTATAACAGCATGCATGGCTGTTCTGATTGACCCCATAAAACAGTATTGAAACAGTTGCATAGCAATCAGAACACATGCATATATGGAACTACAGTAGGCATTATAACAGCATGCAAGTTACATTGATAGCAACAGGCCACCTTTCATAGTATTTGAACAGGGAACATTAAAATTCGAACAGTTCAGTATTTGTATAACAATAGGAGACATGTCCCAACAGTAGCTTTGGAGATGAACATACCCATTTAATGTGTATGAAGTATTGTTGCAGATAGGATGGGAGGGAGAGAGAGAGAGAGAGAGAGAGAGAGAGAGAGAGATGGGTCAATTAACAACTGTCTAGGCTGCAATTTTCAACAACTGTACAGATCATCACTCTACTCATTACTCTCCATGGCTGACCTCACTGTATATCTATCTGTGGCCTGGGGATGGACAGTAGGATTGTTGTACACAATGTATTGGTTAAACCTTCTTACAGCTAATAGACACATTTCCTTACCTGGTAGACCCGTTGAAGAAATGCATGTTGACACTACCTGACTGTTTCTACACATGTTCACATCTTCACAGTTACATATGTGACACTGACAGGAGTGCCCGGCATTTATGCTGTGGGGTGTGGTACTGACATACTCCACTGGGGTTTCTATCTGTCTCCTTGGATATTATCAGCAGTGACCATTAGCTGTGACATCTTGACACTTGAGGGACATGTATAGGTTCATAGGTTCATAGATTAGTACTAGGCTAAGTGCCCTTGTGGGCATTTTTTAAGCCTAGCCTATTGCACCCTGTGAGAATCAAACCTTGTACCTTGTGTTTGTAAGGCAAACACCTTAACCATTATGCCAACCTCCCACCTATCGGAACAAAGTGCTTGGTGTATGTACTTATCTTGCTGTCATTTGCGGCCTTGGGGTGGACAGTGAATATGTTGAACACAGATTGTGTTGGTAAAGCCTTCTTGCAGCTATTACAAAACATTTCCTTACCTTGCAGACCTGTGTTTAAAGAAATATTCACACATTCTTGTTTGACAATATGCATTCAGCATACTACCATGGCCAGGATTTGAACCGTGCCTGTTTGTGCAAAAAGGTAAACCACAGGTGTGTTTCATCACAATGAGCTGCTCAGGAGCTCCTGACTCATGCTTGTCTTTTTTCTCCCTCTCTGGTTTGCACAATCTGACCTTGTAGTTAGACAAATATCCTAGGTAATTAGTACTGTACTGCACTTTTTAGATAACAGATATGTGTTAGATTTTCAGTAATAGTTTCATGAAACATTTATTTTCTACCAGAAACACATAACTATGCAGAACTTGTACACATTTATATTCCTACCACAACATAACACAGTAAACACAACAGTCTATTTTTTTATTAAATGTTACAGAGACCTTTATTCACCTGATGACAGTCCTTTAGTCATTGCACACAGTACATAGTTCACCTACTAGTTATTGACAATCTACTACTTTTTATTTATTTACCTTGAATAATGCAAGCTAGATATTTACTCGCCAGCCTCCCAGTGCAGCATTAGCAGCCTGCTGGCATGCATGTCAATATTTGTAGCCCTCTCATCTGCAGCTGTACAGGAGATAAATAAACATTTATGCATACCTATTGATTACTTACTCAGGCTGGACTTTGCAGAACACTAATTGATACTGATACTTACACACTTCAGGGACATTCTGTGCCTGTGCATCTTGGATCCACTGGCCCAAGAGATCCCTCTTCCTATGCTTCAGGTTAGTGTAATGGTGCTAGACCTGCTCACCAGTCCGAGGGATACCAGTAGCACTGGGGAGGTCACATGCGAGATCGTCCCAGTCATCCACTTTGGATTGGGAGCCCTGGTACTGGCCCTGCAGCAGTCTCCCTTCATGGTCTTTTATAAAGAGTCCAACCATGACCCTGGACTCCTGAATGCCCCAGTGCTGTGCCCAAAAGCACACACTTTCCCCAACACCAGCCATACTGCCTCTAGTGATCAGCTACAACTGGGTATAGGCTGTATTCCCAGCTCTAAGGTTTAAATAGGGCTGATTCTCTACCCTTTGCCATGATTGCATGATTTTGAATATGCTGAAATAAGCTAAGTAATGGAAAAACCCATTTAGCACAGATAAGCATTGCTTAAATGGGTAGATGCTTAAAACTGCTTACCAGTGTACAGATCTGCATAGCTAGGCTAGTTATTGCTAAGCATTCAAATTTAAGCAATGCTTACACCTGCTAAGCATAGCTGAGTGCAATTTAGCATTGTTGAGCTTTCATTCCATGGACTATCAGGATTGTGGGGTTGACTCCTTTTTAATGACATCTTCTGATATGTACATGTTTCCATTCCATAACATCCCCCTATGTGCTTTCATTACATTATATTCTTTTGTGGCTATATTGTATGGGGCACTTGTGTTTATATGGGGCTTTCACATCTGTACTACACTGACACCTCACATTTGGACCTGCTACACTACCCTGGTTAACAAATATATGTTATTCACTACCTATTTATAATAAAATATAGTTTTAGTGTTTTTTTCACATATAAAAATGAATGGACTGCATTGGGGCTCCAACCTCTAATGACTGCATGCTAAGCAGAAAGCTCTAACCACTACAATACTTCACTTTCCCTCTTTTGGATGTATATTTCTATTGAGTTCCATCGGATGTTTAAGCTATGCTATACACAGCTGTGCGATGTGCACACTGGCTCAGCTAGGCTTAAACTTAAGTGGGGATGGGGGAAATGAATTATTTGCTTTATTTCTCTTAGTTTAGGGATATGCACATAGCTAACACTCATACCTCTCCATCTCTTACACCATACAATCTGAACAAAGCCTAATGTGATGGGGGGCAGAGAGGACAGATTTTAAATATTGCTCTTACAAACTTAGGAAGTTGATGAATAATAGGATGTGGAGTCTTACACTCAAATGTTTGTCATTATTTAATGACTTTGAGCCTCAGCTCTTTGCCAGGTCAGTAGGAGGAACACACCTGACATATGAGGCACAAATCTGGACATTCTGCAGATATCTGTTGAGTTGGGGGTATGCTAACAGTGTCTGAAAGCACTTCCTGAGTGCAGGGGACATGTTTACTGTGCAAGCAATGCTTGAACACACCCCCTGCACTCATTCATGGATCGTACCTATGCAGGTTATATAGCAGCACACCTTCATGAAAATGCAAGGCGAGCTGCTGTGCTGCATGGGCACAATCCCCTCTGGGCAGGAATAGCACTGTTCCTGCATGGAGTTTAATGACTCCCAGGGAAGAACTTTATGCTTCATATTGGTGATCCTTGGATCATGCCATAGATTACTTATTTCTACTAAATACTGGGTATTTTAGAACCTGCATTATATATGGCATGACTTTTTTTCTAAAGTACACTATGCTTATTTATATGTAGTGCTCAGAAAAACTTAAAGAAAAGTTGGACAGGTACTATAACACAGTTGGACAGGTACTGTAACACAGCACGGAGGATTTGAAGGATGGGGACTGCATGAATTAGCATGAAGATACTTCTCCTTAATATGCCTAGTCATCACTATAACTATCATTATGGGGTGCAAGTTAATGACATACATAGGTACGGATGCTTTCACTAATCACTTGGTGGGTAAAGCCTCTGCGTAGTATAGCAAAGTGTGGATAATATCTGAAACACAAATTAAAAAAAAATCAGAGAGCAAGCAGATTGCTGACAAATAACTGCTTGCCTTACGAAATATGAGCAGTTTCAGTAGAAGGGCAAAATATAAAAGTTTCCCAAAAAAGAAATCAAGAAAAATGTGCAAGATCTGGAGGACAGTATGATAAAGTGAATGAATTCTGGATCAGCACACACGAAGAATAACTCGATGTTCATTCAAAAACTAACTGAGGGGCTAATGACATGGGAGCAGTGAAGACAAAGGTTAGAACTCACCAAACTGTGAATATTAGCATAGTTTCTTACACTGCACTCAATGTGTGGATGATGTTTTATGGTTTTATTGTTTGGCAAGGAGACTCAAATTTATTAGAAAAATGTCATATGTATCTGGAAAGCACAACATTATTTCCAAAGTCTGACTTGAAGTACTCTAAACAAGAGATACAATTTTTAGATGGCAAGCTTATTTAAAGATTCAAACAGAAGACTTCAGGTAATGGTTTACAAGAAAATCTGTAAATTAAATCTATACTTCAATTCAGATTAGTATGCATCCTAGACACGTTTTTGACAATATATCTGAGAGTAAACTGTTAAAAGCATCTAAATTAACAACTGACTCAAAAGAACTACGATACCATGAATGGATTTTGCAGTGACTTCAAAGCGAAGGGCTATGAAAGTAAAAAAATTGATAATTATGGGAGAACAAGTAATGTTAGAAAATGATAATGTATCTAAACATTATTTTAGCACAAGAGATAAAGTAGTTCCTAACAGCAATAGTAATAATTCATGCTTCACTTTAACTTATTCAGGAGAATTTAGTGAAATATATAACATCATAAAAAGAAACTGGACCATACTTGCAACAGATCCAAGCATACTTTGTATAGATGGGAATGCACTTCAAATTCTCTTTCAGAAATAAACATTTAAAAAGAATGTTATGCTATAAGAAGGACTGCAGTAATATGAAATCCAATAGAAAAGTGACTTTCCAATGAAGAGTTTGTTTAGTTGGTAAACATAGTAATGAAGCAATTTGATATTTACATAATAAAACATGTTTGTGTTGTATTTTAAATATTATGCTGACTATGTCACAAAACATTTAGTATATTTATCCAAGTGCTGACAATGCAAAGCTTATTATGCTGGTAAAAGAAAAAACAGGCCTTTAGAGAATTTGTGTACAAAAACATATCTGATATAGCTAAGCAGAGAAATACAAATGCACTAGCTAGAAATGTTTTTAAAAAGGCAAAGCAAATATTTAAGTTTCAAGCTTTAGAATTAATACAATCAACTATTAGTGGTAATGATTTAATTTAGTAGACAGAGGCCATTTAACTTAAATGTATTCTGAAAATGGAAGCACCTACCGCTATCTGAGGCTAAATAATTATATATCCTTAAAAATCTGTTTTAAAAGAAAGAGTTAAAACATTAATATTGTGGTTTAAATTTGATATGATTTGATTTATGATGAAATATGCATGTGTTTTTACATTAAAGAATTGTATGTGCTGTTTTAAACATAAATTGATTGTGACATCAGGCAACATGTGATCTAGGAACTATTATATAAAGACAGACCCTGGGATTCAATAAACTCTGTGTAGGCCTCACTCAAAGATTATATGGAGTTTACATGTGTGCCAGGTGATGCGCAGTTACCAGCAGTGCTCATTACATATTCATGCTGCACACCATGTTTAAATGTAAATAAAAGCAGTTTTGTGGCTGCCAACAGTGTTGCTGGCCAGGAAATCCTGTAAGCCAACAGGCATAGCAATCCTGTTTAAGTCAGAGCAAAGAAAGTCTGTAGTTTTGGGCAGAATGCCAGAATGATCACCAGAGCTTAACAAATAATAATCATCATAACTCTCAATCTCTTAGTGCAAGACATCTGGACAAAGCCCAGTGTAATGGGGGGGGGGGGGTAATGACCCAGAAATAGGGACATATTTGCTCTTTAGAAATGTGCTAGAATAAAAGGGGGTTGTATTGATATATTTTCTGAAGCATTTAAGTCTGAAACTCAAATATATGTAGTTATTGAGACACATCAGTTCTGAGATCATCCCAGTTATATGGCAGAAAACCACACATTTCATAAGGAACCCACTAAAAGATACATAAGGCAAAGAAATTGACATTTCTGTGAAAATCTGGACAGTTGAGAAGTATGATAGTTAAGAATATGGTCCAAACACAGTACGGGACAGTGTATACAGTGCAGAGTACTATGAAATCCCATTCCTGGCATTCTGTACTGAAGTTGTGTAAATGATCTGTAAGGGTACAGGGAGTGCCATCTAAAATAAACCTCAGAGGAAGTGTATATGTATTGAATAGAGACACACTATCACTAATGTTATACATGCCATTAATTTTGTCAAACACCTACAGTATGTATGTGGTGTGGGATCAGCAGGACAGGAAGTGTGCATGCATCTGGTGTAACAACTTGATGGGTGTTCCATACCATCAGACAGTCAGGTTTATGCCACAGAAAGATTACCCAGGTATGGCCAATAAGCTGTGTTACAGCTCTCTGTGACAAATGTGGTACACTTCAGTTACATATCACTGTAAGATGTGTAGGGAGGTACATGAAGAAGGGTGCATTTTACTCAGTTTCTGGTGTGATGAAGGCTGGGAACTATGGAGGTATTATATCTTCTGATGTGTATGTCTTTCACATACTCAGTAGTTGTGTTACCTACAAGATTGTAGTCAGCACTGTAACCACATGCTAGTGGGCTTTCCACTTTCCATCTACCCCAGGACAAAGGTCACATACCTACTGGTCTGATTATAGAGTGTGACATCAGGATTATACTTGGGTTGTGTGTTTGTTTTCCTAATATAAAAAATTCCCCCATGTTTTCATGTCATTGCAGGTTTTGTCATGGCTGTGGCAGCAGTCTTTGGTGAGTGTTGATACTATCTGCATTATACTAGTATCACAGCTGGAGTCAATGATTGTCAATAATCTGTAGTCCTTCAGACAGCTACTTGGACACAGAATGTGTATGTCACCTGTGATGGCTGTCATTTAAATAATGGACAGGAAAGGGCCTAGCAGTTAGCTGTAAGGACTTGATCACTGGTCCTGAGATATAGGTCACTTTACACATTTCAACATATTTAGATGCCACATATGTGATACACTGTTTACTGACATGATGTATATGGGCACATCTGACAGTGCTGAGTGAATACCCCAGTGTGGATTTCTGTCAAATGCCTTGGGCTTGTCATGTTCAAAAGGATGATAGTGTTATCATCATGCATGTCCTTGATTACTTCTTTGAGAACATCTAACAGAAGCAACAGACATGATGTAACATTAACAACTCACACAGGTCTGTTGCATACAGCTGGGATATCTGTACTGTCCATTTAGAAATAGTCCATGATGACATGTAGGTCTACCTCACAGATGAGTTGAGTTAGAATGTATCTATACATGCATGTATCAGGCCCCACCTCCCAACTCAGATGGATGCATGTTGATGCACGCCCTTCTACATGAACATAGTCTGTGTGGAGTGTGTTTTAAAGTGTGTATTCAACCATGACAGGAAGGTGTATGTGATGAGTCACATGATAAGCAATATGTGATGTTGTCACAGCCCATTAATTCTGTGTGATGGCACTGGATGAAGGTAAAAAAGTGCATACTCGGTATCCTGAACTGGCCTAGGTTTTGAACACAATCCCCCATGAAGGTATCATTGAGAAACTCTCCCAGCTGGGGATTAAACCTTATCTCACTAGATGGGCAACCAATTGGCTCATTGACAGAACGTATACTGTGAAAGTTGGTGAATCAACCTGTACCAGTATAGCTGTCACCATTGGCATACTGCAGGGATCTATGCTTGGCCCTTTACAGTTTGGAATCTATTTCTCAGCAGTTCAGGCTAAATAACATGGCCTTTGGCTTATCACATTTGCTGATTCTTGCATACTGGGTGCAGTCATTGAGTCCACCTATGATAATAACATACTACAAGAGGGGCTAATACAGACAGATGATTGTTTACAAAGCCACACAGTCTACAGATACATGCAAAAATGTGTCATTATGTTGTCCTTCTGCAAAGTGGAATTCCCTGCTAATTACAGCATTGACAATAGTCCCACTATGCTGAAACCCAGTGATTCAAGCACTGGGAACATACATACATAGCAATATGAACTTCAACCACCAAGTGTCCACTCTGGTATTGAAAGCATATGTTGTGCACATTATGTAATGCCATCATATTCTGCTCTCAGGATTATATTATAGCACAGTACTCAAACCTCATCAGAACACTAATATGGAGTATAATGCTTTGTTTTTTCAAGTACCTGACCAGACACATGCATCAGCTAGAGAGACCACAGGGGTTACTCACCAAGAAAATACAGTGCCTACAAACCATGCCATGATGTATGTATATAGACTGAAATCCATGTCACTGTAATCTGTATCTTATAAGATGAGGTGACTTCTGCCTGGCCTCCAGGACAGTCTCTGACCCTGCCCTAATGAGAATAGTGCACATCCAGAAATCAGATGTAGATCACAGTGTGTGTTGTACCTTTAAAGCTACTGCAGTTCATGGGCACATGCATATAAGTTCTGAACACGTGCAACCAGAGTGCCATTTTGTGTAAGCAGCCAGAGTGAAAGCATGTATGTGTGTAGCAGTCAGTTAGTTAGTTCATTTAAGTTTTGTGTTCCAGTCATCCATCTTGATGTGTTTGGGTGCAATAAATATCTTAAATGAACACCCAAGCCTCATTGTCTTATTTGAATACACGAGATGAGCGACATGGTGTCAAAATGGGATCTGAAGTCAAAACGTCTTAAAACCATGAGGCGCACAGTTATAAATGGTGGAATATATAGGAGTGCCTGAAATGATTCACAAATGGCTCGCAAACAGGTCAGAAAATATTTCCAGGAACTTAAACTCATTTAAATGATTTTTCACTTGACAAATATAAGGCAAAGCATTCAAAATCTTTACAACGAATTACTGAATATATTAAATGTTCAAAATTGTGACATATTGATAAAAGTACTTGAAATAATTACGAAAACATTTAAAATAATATCTGAATCATATAAAATTTTCGAAAAAGAGAAAATGACTGTATTTTTTTGCAATGCACTACATTTTCACATTAAAGTTATTTGAAGTGTCTGAAGTGTGCAAATTGTTGGCAATGTGTGCAGTACTACAGTACAGTCTTTTCAAAGTGTACAGTTATTTCAAAGAGACTGTTGTACAGTTGAGTATAATTACAATTACCTGGATTGTTTGTCTTTTTGGCTTTTCCCGGTTAGGGGTAGCCACAGTGGAACTCCGGTCCGCTAATGATTGGCAGTAAATTTTTATGGTGCTGAGTTGCCAGCCCAGTGCCCAGCCTTCAATGAAGGCACACCCATTCACGCATGTCTTTCGGAGGCCACTCGAATGCGGTGAGGACATGCAGACTCCACACAGAAGGCACTCTAGCCAAGAATCGAACAGGAGAACATCTTGCTGTGAGGCAACAACACTACCACTGTGCCACTGCGACTTGTGTTTGAAACTTATTTGGCATGGCAGAGGGATTTCACAGACCTGATCCACTTGTGTTTGATAATAATATTGCTGAAAACTGGAGAGTGTTTGAGCAAGAATATATTTTCATACAGGCTGCTGTTTTGATAAAGACACATGTACAAAAGCATTTATTCTGCTCAATTTAGCTGGTTCAGAAGCCATTGAGAGAGAATGCTCATTTGTGTATGCACCTGATGTGTATGCAGAGGAGGGGGAAGACCACTATATTGTGGTACAGGCTGAAATGCAGGAAGACCCTGATTGATTAAAATGTAAATTTAGAGACATTTGTAATCCTCAAACAAATATTATAATGGAAAGACACATTTTACAAAAGTCTGATGAGACTTTTGCAGTATATACAACCGACTTGAAAAGCAAGGCAAAAATGTGCAGATTTGGTAATCTAAGAGATGAGTTGATAAAAGACAGGCTTGTGTGTGATGTTAATAATGATGCAGTGAGAAAGATTTTGTTTCGGGATATTGATTTAACTTTAAGCGAAGCCATAAAGATTTGTCAAATATATGAGCTTACAGAAAAGGACATAAATATCCTTATGAATGAGAAAAGCATGCTCGCAGGGTCTTCTAGTACGAATGTTGAAAGTATGCAGAACGAGGTTAAGAGATATAAGCTAAAGGGTGTTGCTCTCACAATGAAACCCAGGATAGCTATAGTAAAACCAAGGGAACATGCAGCAAAACTGAGGGGTGATTTAGCAAAACTGATGGTAAACCTCATAGTCAACTGTCGTAATCGTGGAGGCAGTCATGAACCTAAACAAGAAAAGTGCTAAGGTTTTGGTCAGCAGTGTCATAGATGTAAAAAGTGGAATCATTTCAGAAAGCTTTTTAAATCTAAAGAGACACATTCTTTTATTGAGAGAGCATTCAAAGAAGCAAGTTGATCAAACAGAAAGCTGCGACCTACTTTTTATGTTGATGGTATCACTGTGCTTGATGAAATGGTTAATGCAGTAAATTTGTTGGCAAAGACCGAAGTATTTTATACTGCACTGATCAATGAGAGACCTGTAGAGCTCAAGTTGATACTGGTTCAAACTGCAATGTTATGTCAGTAGAAATGTTTGCTAAAGTAAAAGCTGTTAAAAACTTGATTTGGCAATGTGTGCAAAGCTTTTTGCTTATGGTGGTGAAGAGATTCAAACTGAAGGCTCAGTGGTGCTTTTATGCTATTCTGCTGGGAACAGCCATGACATGCAGTTTTACATAGTCAAAATACATGTGCAGTCATTGTTAGATCTCAAAGATAGTTTAAAACTGCTACTGATTTCATTTAATAAACTCCACCATTTAAGCATGAATAACAATGAAGGTTTCACACACAATATTTTTTCTGAATACACTGATATTTTCAAAGACAAGCTTGGCATACTCCCAGTTGTGTACTCCATGAAGTTAGACCACAAGCTAAGTCCATTTGACTGACCAGCATGGAAAGTTCCAGTAACAGTGCAAAGCAAAGTAAAAGCAGAGCTAGACAGAATGGTGCATTTAGGAATAATTTGTCCAGTGGAAGAAAAAAACTGAATGGGATCCTCCATTATAGTAGCTCATAAAAAAGCTCAGATGACATTTGAATATGTATTGCTCGAAGAGATTTGAATAAAGCACTTAAATGACCTCATCTTCTAATGCATACAGTTGAAGTTGCTGCTCTCATGCCAAATGCCACTGTTTTTTCTGTCTTAGATGCTTGATCAAAATTTTTCCTTGCTAACCACTTTCAGTACACCATTTTTGAAGAGTATGCTCAACAAGGTATTAAGATTGAAAGTACAAATATGCAACATAAATAAGGTATAAAATAAAGCTTGCTTTAAATGTAGAAATTAGCAATATGTGATTAGCATCCATACTAAATGACTGTGGCTTGGTAAATAAGGAATTTTCTTAATAGACATGTCTTCCTACATAAATCAATATGCATTTCACACTATCAGCAAGAAAGCTGGCCTCTTACAGATTTAGCAAAACTGTAAAAAAACAGGATGTAAAGAATGGACAACAGGAAAACAATCTGTACGTGTTTCTATCATATGACATTGTTAAGCAAGGAAGTTTGAATGGTGCTGTTATCAAGTCAGCATTTGCACAAGATGGTTCCTTAAAAGATAATACCAGCATTATTTCACTACAGGACGAAAACATAGTTTTCTGCAAACACCAGCAAACAGATGTTTTCATACAAAGACCAACATAGGATACCAAGAAGAAAAACAGGATGTAAAACCACTATAAAGAGACTGTAGCAAATGAAACTGTTAGGAGAGGTATTTTGTACAGGAAAGTTATATTCTATGCTGAATGAGCAGTAAAAAGTGGTACAGTATAACTAAAGCTGCAACAGTAGTATGTGTGGTTTGTTATAAAAAAGTTATTTATTAATTACTGCATCAGTGTAGAAGTGACAGTTTGATGCTGTATCAGTGTATATTCTGCAGGTTTCTGTGGGCAACAGACTGTAATAACTAAACTATGATTTCAGCAGAATCCAGCCAGCAAGACCTTAGTGTCTTAAGAAGTCTTCGGATCCATCACAGTAAGCAGTACCTTGATAATTAATTTTTAAATGGTGAGCCTACATGCATTAAAAATAAGAGGGAGTGATAGGACCTGCAGAGTGTCACTTGCAGTAACTAACATTTGTACACATGTGTAAATCCTAAACAGAAATACTCCAATTTATGCAGCTTGCAGCAGTAAAGATTCTCAGATGTCTGAATCCAGAATGAACCTGCAGTACAGGAAAGTTGCAGTGTCATAAATTGTCCAAGAATGGTGAACACCAACTTTTCACAGTATCTTGCTGCTTGCTGTGTTTCACCAGCTTCTTGAGTTACTCCAAAAAATTTCCAGCCATCTGCAACAACAGCCTGATCACTTGCTTTCTTGCTAACTGGTAAGAACTTTTTCTGTGTCACATTTTTAGTATGGATGCTATTAAGACAGAATTCAAGCAGTTGTAAGCCATGCAGTTGTAAGCCATGCTTTACTCATAATATAGCAGAACAACCAAATAAAATATGGAGTAAATTGCAATGTTGGTATACACAGCAGATTAGTAAATGTAAAACCTTATTAGGGCAAGTTGATAGTAAGTTATTATGCAAATGTATTACAATATTTGACTGGCATCTCAAAGAAAACCATGTGGGGTATGACAAATGTTTATTGTGTAAATCATATGAAACTACTTTGTGTGTACAATGTCATGAGAAAGTATTGCATGCCATTATTCAAATGCTAGACTGTACAGACAAAAACTTTAAGGGTAAAGAACCAGGAAAAGTTAATACGCTTACATATCCAGATGTTGAACAGTTATGTCCTGTCACCACATGTAAAAGGTTTATTTCAAAGTTACAACAGGAGTCAAATCAGTTACTGACAGAACCTCCACTATATCGTGTTACAAAAGAATGCAATACATTTCTAAAAAAAACAGACACAATGAGTTCAGGAAGTTTAAACAAGTTATACAAACATTTTTTCAAAAGTGCATAGAAGTTTTAGATTCAGCAGAACTGGTTACTGAAAATGCCAGAAAGACTGTGCAACATTACAGAAAACTCTTGAACAGCAGTTACAGGATAAATAAAATAAATTAGCTGAACTGACACAGACTGACTACTTGCATACAACAGATGAGCTTAAGAAAACATTGCAAAAGTGCAGGTAACTACAGCTGATCTGTACAAAAGACATATATTTTATAATATGTGATTTGAAAATGGTTAAGCATACATGGCTGGATCTGATGTATGGACAAATCATTCCCAAATGTTTCACTTTCATTCATTTAAAGCAAGATATTTATAAGTACAACAGCAATGTAGAGCATATGACTGCCACTCTCATAGCATAGTCAAAGGGTAAACAAAACAGTTCTATTGCATAACAGTAAAGATCTGAGGTCACAAGAGTGACATGCATATATTTTCTTTTCATCTAAAGTACATCTATTAAAATGAACAAGAGAAAAGGCAGGCAACAGCAAATGTAAATAATGTAAATATAAACGTGTTAGTTAAGCCACTATCTAGTTTGTTTTTTACAATTGTTTATAATTGCATAGTAACACCACACAAAAGAGTTAAAGTTCTGAATTTTAAAAAGAAATAAAATCACAGATGGTATTAGTCAAGCAGTCTTTGTAAAATGAATGGCAGAGCAGTTATATAAATAAAAAATACCAAAATAAAAGTAAAAAAAATATTATTGTAGTATAAATGCATAGTTATGCAAACCACAAATACTTTTATAATTCTAAGTGTTTTATAACTGTATTTTACTATCAAATAGCAAGTGTATTAATAGATGATTAAACAAAAAATGCTAAAAGGGTTAACTATAGTCTACATAATCTGAATTGTGAGCTCAGACCTTCCCAGACTGGATAAATAGTTACAAGAAATATTGAGCAGATAAGGTAAAAAAACAAGACTGATTGCAAGACAAGTGGCATGAGTATTTCTAAAACATTATTATTATTAAAACACTATTTGGCAACTGTAATAATTGTAATAAAAAGTCACAATTGTGCATATATGTCAGTGATAATTTGTTTGCAAGTAAATGTTAAAAGTAAAAAAAACCTCAGTTACATCAAGTATAGCCAGCAGATGGACGATAGCATACATCCAGTTGAAATAAATTATGCAGGAGGGTATAAATACCTACTACTAGTAGTAAACAGCAAAACTTTATAAAAAAGTATGAAATTAGACAAATGTCCATAGTTTGTTAGTAACATAATAAGGCAAATATATAACCAAAGTGTTGGGCTGACATGCATTCTATTCTCACAGCATAAAGCAAATAAACAATACTGCAATACTACAGTGGACGGGTACTTTCTCTATTTACGCTGACTGTGTGAGCAGTATTGCAAAAGGGTCTTAAAAAAGCTACAAGAAGAAATAATCTCTCATTCCTCCTTGACAATACTCTTTTAGGGGGGGATGGAAAACAGATATTATTGCATTATAAATACTGGTAAACAGATTAAACCTGACAGGATAAGATATTTTACAAGTTGCTAATAGCTATTTTGCTAATTATTATTGTATTTTAATATGTTTTTGGCAAGACGATGTTGGCATGCAAAAGCAAGAATGCTTCTAATTGTTGGGTATGTAGTTGCCTCTGGTGGAAATTCCACTAGATTTTTTTAAAAAGACAAAGAATTTTCAAAGATTCTGCTTGATGTTAATGTTACTAAATTTGTAGAGTGGAATAAGTGTACTTTAAAGTCTTTGTATGTACAAATACAAAAGAATTCGGTACAAATGAAATTAATGTCTAGCAATGAATATGTGTGGAGAACCCATGTTTATAAAATGGGTTTAGGGTACCTACTAGATTGAAATGCATGAGTAGCAAACAGTATGTGTAGATATATACTGTATAGGACACATTGTAAAGTAACGAGTTCAAAAGTAATTTGTCAAGTTGCAGTTTTATCACTGGTTTTTGGACCATCATTTTATTAGTACCAGTATTGGTTATCCCAGGTAGAAGAAAATTATATTAAAATATTGTACTCATACAGATAATGGACTAATGTGTACATAGCATTCTTTAGTGTATAAATCATGTTTTTTTTTAAATTCTCAAGTATTAAATATACTGAAATAATTACATTAAAATATTTATTATCTAATCCCAGTTCAGTACTTTACCAAGGTGTTTAATATATTCACTTCACTGTCAACCAAGGTATTAGTGGGCAGTTCAGAAATATGACCACAATGTTATGGTTAAATGACATTGAAACTGTATATTTTCACCACTGTATAAATGCTTGCAGTAGCACATAGCTTTTGTCTCTTTCAGATATTAGTCTATTTCTATTCTTTTGTTATAAAATGATTAACAAAATAAGAATCTTCAGGATCCCACAAATAGTTGGGATCCTTGTATCCTTGTTGTCTAAAAATTGTGTTCACTTAATTCCAAGTGACCATTCAATAGTAATTCATACAGGGTGAGATCAATATTCCTGTAAGCAATGTTCATCTCATTGCATGAAACTTCAGTATGTGTCACCAAACAAAAATTCAAGAATTTTACTATTGTATTCGAAAACATCTATTACAAATATATCAATGAGCAGTTTTTCTCCTGTTGTCCAAATTAGAATGTCCCTGATTTACCAGTGGATGGGAAGGGGGTATAAAGGTACTAGGTCTAGTCATAGGTTCATAGGATCATACTAGGCTATCTGCCCTAGGGCATTTATAAGCCTAGCCAGAGTGTGTGTGGCTTTCACCACCCCTTGGGATGAAAATACTATGCCCATTTAGGGTTTAGTTTACTGTGTCTCTGTCTAGCAGTGACACAGAGATGACCCCCGGGGTAAACCTACAATCTCCCATCCATTGGTCAAGATTCCTCTTGAAGAGAGTTAGTGAGGGCTCTGCCTAACATGGACTGGGATTCTGTTCCACAGCATAGGGAGCCTCTGGGTGATGAATCTGTCCCTCCAGCACGTCCTATTTATTTCTGTGTTGAGGTTCAAATCTCTTGCTCTCGTGGCTCTTGTGGCTCTGATGGATCTAGATTTTCTGAGGTGGAGCATGTCCATTAATTCAGGATTGGACATGGCCTTATATGTCAGGCATAGATCACCTCTGAGTAGGCGGCATGAGACTGAGTAGAACTGGAGTTTCTTCAGTCGGGCAGCATATGACATATGTTTGAGACCCTTTATCCTCTTGGTGAGGAACTTTTGGGGTCTTTCTAACTGCTGCAGGTGTCGGGTAAGATACATCCCAAATGGGGCATTGTACTCAATCATGGGTCTGATAAGAGAAGAGTACAGGGCACAATGACCTCTCTTGATCTAGATGTGAATCCCTTCATGATACAGGTGGGCAATATAGAAGGTCTTCCTAAATACTGATGACTTCTTCTTGTCAATGGAGGCTAGGCTCCTGTCAACTTGGGTCCCAGATCCCCTGATGACTTCTTCTGTGATTTACTGTTGCCACATATATTTAAGGTAAGGCCAAGTTTCTCTGGCACCAGTTATCCGCTTCGTCTCATTTAGATGGCTGTTTCAGGTGTCTGGCAGTTTTTCGTACCAGTTGCTTCAGTTTGCAGAAGATAGCAAACTTCCTCAGCCAGCGACTATGGCCCAGTTTGCATGTACTTCCAGAAAAGTAGATGAACCTAAGCCTGTGGGTGTTGACCCCTGTGGGACACCAGTCGGTGACAGGCTTTGAGTCTGGACTGAGCCTGAGCAACACTGACCCTGTGGGGACTGTCACTTAGTCTGACATGGCTCCAGCAACAGCTGATATGGGTTATGAACTCTGCTGTCTGGTTTTCGCCATCTTGCTGCCTTTATGGAGATCGAGGGCTTTGCCATGAGTTTTTTGAGGGCTGTACCTGAGGGTATTCCTCAATGGGCCTTGGTGACTGTCTCGAAGAAAGTATGCTGCCCCTTTCAAAAGGCATGATCTGGGGTGACATCTCGAAACTCAGTTGGATCCAAAATCTGCAAGTTCCCTCTTCTTTATTTCTATGAGTTGGGCTTCCTCTCCCAAAAAGTTCAAGATAAGGCTTGTTAAGCCAATGGACGGTATTTCCAGGGGTCGGGTGGAGGCACCGCCTCTTTCAAGCTAAAATCTCAACTCCACAGGCACCCACCCTTGGGTCGCTTTCCTGAGGTGAGCTAAGATTAAACAGTGGGTCCTTATTCTCCCTCACGATTCTCATTGAGTTTCAGAGAGCTGTGAGTCGGGGACACCCATCCTGTTTTGAGAGTTCGTGTTTGAGCTTGGGGGACACCTGCCGGTCCCATGGATGCTGTGTTTTGGGGGGGAGAGATCCTCTCTCACCTGGCTCGTTCCTTTTGGGAGGGGGGAGAAGTTTGGGGTGAACAAGTCAGCCAGTATGTTGGCAATCCTTGTAGGTTCAGTGTAATCTTCAAGCATCTATTCCTTTCAACTAATTAGGTTTCGTACCATTTTTTTGATTTACCTCTATTGTCTGCTAATATCTGCCTATTGGCTGTCTTTTTTCTCCTCATGATTTTTTTATGCCTTTTGCCTTGGTTTTGTTTTCCTTGTCTCTTTTCTTTTAACCTTTGAAATTTTTGGTGTCTTACCAAGCTCTTAGTCCTTCTTTATAATGCTTGTCTTGTTTAGTACCTTTCCTTTTTTGGCTGGGGGGTAGCTTACTGGACGTTTTTGTTGTTCTTAGTTTTTATCTTAGTTTTGTGAGGGATTTAGCCTTGCATGTGGTCCTGTAGGTGCTGGTAGAAGGGTGGGAGGGTTTGGTCCCGGTTTGAGATCCTGGCAGTGCTTTGGCTCAGGGCCCAAAGAGGAATTCAAAAGTGTTAATTAGCTTTGCAGAATGTTTTTTAAGTGGTCTTTCACTGTGGAGTTTTTTCACTTGTGGCTTTGGGTTTTTTGAGGACTTCTCCAGCCATTTCAGTCCATGATCCGGATCTCACCAGGGAGGGGTATAATTTCCGGTGTTGGTGATTGATCCAGTCTGTTCGTGATGATGAGATCATTGATGTTTGTTCCTCATGTGGTTCCATGACTAGTGATGATGATGACTTTGAGTTTTATGAACTTTGAGTGTTTTTTGGGTGGCTAGTGTTGGGCTTGAGTATTAGGGTCTGAAGAGTCTATATTAGGGTAGTTGAAGGTGGATAGTATTATATTAGGAGGAGATACTCAGGGAGTATGATGGTACCCACCTATGGAAGGCCATGTGCCATTTGTGAGTTTGAGAGGTTGCCTGGAACACGCTTGTTGAGGGGAAATTGTCTGAGAATGGTCTATTGCACCTGGATGGTCTCCGATGACGTCTAATCACCAACCTTGAGGTGCCACGATCCTTGACCCCTCCTTTCCCTTAGTGTGGTTCTGCGTGTTGTCCGATTCTGATACACCCCCCTCCTTATGAGGTAGAAACCTGCTAGTGCTGGGTGCTCTCCGGGTTTATGGTGAAGCCTGTTTGTGCACAGGTGCTCTCTGCTGACAAGGGCCTCTGAGTAGAACACTGTGACAATGATGTATCTTGAGATTGAGACTCTGGCGAGTCGTGCATTGAGACCTTTTGAGACTTAGGTTTTTGTCTTCTTGGGTGGTACATTGCCACACTTTTGTCTTTATTTTTTTTAGCAACTATGGGGTGCCAGAGCCTTTGAGGCACTCCGAACAGTAGCAAGAGCAGGTGCAAGCTCAGTTCAGCATTATGGCTGGAAGCGCAAGCCGTCCCAGACAGTCAAACCAGGCCCTTGCAGGTGATGATCCCCTTTGAATGACACCAGATTTAAGCCCAACAATGAATCCTTTGATAAGCCAGCAAATTTAAGCCAATTATTAAAGCTGATCATCTTATCACTGTATCAAGGTCAGGTCATACCTACCTGTAGGAGGATACTCATCATACTCCTCAATGTGTCCTTTCATGTAGTCCATCCAGGTACATCTCAGGTCGCTGACACCAGCGCGACAATGAATGAGTCATACTTGCTGTTGAGACCTGAGTGACCTGAGACTGAGCCTATGTGGCGACTTCTAGTGCCCGACAGTGTGATGCATGGCTTACCTTCTTCTGCAGGCCGGGGTCTGGCACCTGTTACTCGCTTGTGTGTGTCCGAAGACGTCGGATGTACAGTGACTATGGATGTTTGGTGTTAAGTGATGGCTCATGTTGTGTGTGCTGTTCTGGTACTTTTGTTGTTTGTGTGTTGTTTGTGTGTTTTGTTTGTGTTTTGTGGTGAGTTTGTGTTGCTGAGTGTCTGCTCTGCTGGTTTCTCTGCTGTTTAGGTACTCCGAACTTTTAGCCTCCTAGTATTATGTGTGTTGTTTATGTATTTGATTCAGTGGTGTAGTGGAGTTATTGAGTTATGTGAGACTGGTATTGTGGTGTGTTGCCTTGTCTCCTCCTCCCTGGCTGGAAGTCCTGAGTTGAGAGAGCTCAGCAGCAAGTCTGGCTAAATAGCTGCATCTCTCACAAGTAGTGTGAGGTGGAGAGGGAGGGAGGAGGAGAGGTACACGTGTAACATTGTAACATTAAGTGTATTGAATTTCCCAGATTCACTCAACACCAGCAGAGAGGACACCAGCTGACCACCCTCTCGGACATGCTAGAAAGAATTATGAGTTGGTATGAGACAGAGAAGTAGAGGGCTGGAAGCAGCAGGGGGCACCCCTGGGGGAGTTGGAAGTGAGAGATTTGTATAATATATAAGTGCTTTGACTCCGAAGAGAAGGCAATGCTTATAAGACAGGAGTGCTTTATAAGCTTTTGAGGAAGAGCTTTTGAGAAAAAAAATTTGGAACAAGTGCTGTGCCACTTTGGTGTGTGGTGTAAACTGTTTAGGTTCTAACAGAGCACAGGGAAAGGGAAGGATAAAACAAGAACAGACTTTGGAGCCAGAAAGAGTTTAACCTTGTTTAACAGCTGCTCGACGCTGCTCAAGTGGGCAACTCCATTCAAACTGCGGCTAAAAAGCGATGTAGCGTGCTTGATAGCAAGGGGCTGGAAGAAGCAGGAATAGACCCAAAAGAAAAATAAAACTACAGTTTCAAGTCAGTAATGGGCACCTCTATGGGGGCAGGGAAGCCGCTCAATGTTAGTCACTGCCACTGATCAACAGAGAGACCTCCAGCAAGCCCAAAAAATGGCTCCTCTAAAAACTTCAACAACAACAGGAACAGCAGGCTGTAACTTGAACTTTTTAACTCTCTACAAAAAAAAAGAAAAATTTTTTTTTTTTTTTGTTAGAGAGAGTTCAGAGGTAAGTTCAAGTTACTTATAACAGTATAGTGCAGTAACCCAATCCCCACACACAGGTCAACTAGGTCAAGGACAGAAAATATGCAAGAGTTAAAAAAAAATTTAAAATTAAAGCAAACAAGGAAATCAGCAAACAGCCTTTTGTTGTCTTGTGCTCTAAATACTACTACTAATAGAAAAATCAGTTTAACAAGCCAGAAAATGCTCAAGCAGCTATGCAGCAGAAAAAAAACTTAGCAAAAACAACCTACCACCCCTTGTCCCCAGTTTCATGATACGGACATCCCTCTTACCAATATGTCAAGAATTTAGTACTGCTAGGTTTTCATTGTCTGAAAAATGAAGGGCCAAATTCAATTTCCTGGTAAAAAGTTTCAACTGTACAATAGTTTCAACCAGGTTGTCCCTTTTTGCTGGAACAAAATTCATACCTTTAGAAAAAAGTTTGGCCTACTCCTCATCAATCACCAGGTGGCTAAGATTGCAAATACTGAAATCACCTTGCACATTTTTAATAATTTTATATGCATTAAAATCATGTTCATGACAAATCAAAACATCACTCATCTCCAATGTTGGGTTTGAATACCCGCTCCCCCTCCTCTTTTGGCCCTGGTGCTGTCCCTGGCCGTACCTCAAACTCTTTTGATTCCCATTCCCTCTGGTTCATTAATCTTTCTGATCTCCTCGGGGTGGGGGTTACAAGGGCTCCAGATTCCATATCATCACTGTCTAATTCAACATTTACATCCTGTTGAGCTTGCTCATTAAAAAAACTAGTTTGCTGACCTAGTGGTGGTTCTGGGTAGGCCCTACCACCATCTGCATGCTTCTTTCATCTATTTGCTGCTTTGGAGTGGTTTTACTTTGTTTATTTCTTGATGAAATATTTTCTTAGAATTGTCTGCAAAAGAAAAAGCTGTTAAATACATTCAGTTTTAGTAATAATACTTGATATCATTGTATTAACTATGTAAAATTGTATTTTGACTTGCATCAGAAGACTAAAGGTTTTGTTTCCAAATGTGTTTTCTGTTTAATCTGAACAAAAATACATATTAACATATTTTTTTTTAAAAAGAGGGAATTGTGAGAGTATGCTCAACAAGGTATTAAGGTTGAAAGTACAAATATGCAACATAAATAAGATATAAAATAAAGCTTGCTTAAATGTAGAAATAGAGTTTAGCAATATGTGATTAGCATCCATACTAAATGACTGGGGCTTGGAAAATAAGGAATTTGCTTAATGGACATGTTTTCCTACAGAATCAGTATGCATTTCACACTGTCGGCAAGAAATCTGGCCTCTTACAGACTTAGCAAATATGTAAAAGACATGTAAAGAATGGACAACAGGAAAACAATCTGTACGTGTTTCTACCATATGACATTGTTAAGCAAGGAAGTTTGACTCATGCTTTTATCAAGTCAGCATTTGCACAAGATGGTTCCTTAAAAGACAATACCAGCATTATTTATCTACAGGATGAAAACATATTGCTCTGCAAACACCAACAAACAAATGTTTTCATACAAAGACCAAAATAAAATACCAAGGAGAAAAACAGGATGTAAAACCACTATAAAGAGACTATAGCAAATGAAATTGTTAGGAGAGGTATTTTGTACAGGAAATTTATCATTTATGCTGAATGAGAATTAAAAATTGGTACAGTGTAACAGTTGTACGTGTGGTTTGTTATAAAAATTTATTTATTAATTACTGCATCAGTGTATAAGTGATAGTTTGGTGCTGCATCAGTGTACATTCTGCAAGTTTCTTTGGGAAACAGACTGTCATAACTTGACTTTGATTTCGGCAGAATCCAGCCAGCAAGACCTTAGTGTCTTAAGTAGACTTTGGATCCATCACAGTAAGCAGCAAGTTGATAATTAATTTTTCACATTTGGAAGGTACAGATTTTTGAGAATGCTATTTAAAATAAATTCTGCCAGTGAAGTCTTTCAACATGTGATGGAACAACGTTTTTCTGGTTATCCATGTTTTGTTATAGTAGATGATATTCTTAAAGGAGGAATGGTGAAGCTGAACATGATAGAAACCTTAGAAAAGTTCTGGATCATGCTGGTGAAGTGAATCTTAAACTGAATCCTCCAAAATGTAAATTCGGGCTAAAAGAAGTTACTTATGTGGGACATTTGTTTACCAGTTCAGGCTTATGACCAGATCAGTCTGCAGAATTTCTTGAGATGTCAGCTCCAAACAATGCTATATCCTTACAACATTTTCTTGGTATGGTCAACTATTTAGGCAAGTCCATTCCTGGTTTAAGTAAACTTTCAGCACTGCTACAAGAGGTGACATGCAAAAATGTAACTTGGTCCTGGTTAGAACAACATCAAAAAGCATTTTATGTCTTGAAACAGAAAATTACTAGTCCACCCATTTTCAGATATTATGATATTCACAAACCTGTAACCCTTTCCTGTGATGCTTCAAAATATAGTCTTGGTACAGTAATTCTTCAAAAGGGTAGACCAGTAGCCTATGCATCTAGAAATCTAATTCAAACTGAGATGCAGTAGTGTTTGCATGGTCAAAGTTCAATGATTATATTTATGGCTGAGCTATCCAAATAGAGACTGATCACCAAACTCTGGTTACTGTTTTAAGAAAACCAATGCACACAGCTCCAGCTAGATTGCAATGCACAATGTTAAAACTGCAAACGTACAATTTCAATATGGTTTACACAAAAGGCAAACTTCTTTATCTTGCTGATACTCTATCCAGATTACCCAGACAAACCACTGACCAGCATGGCAATGAGAAAGCAGAATTTGAAGTCATGGAAGTGAACATTTTTTTCTTCCACATGTGTTGATAAGCTTAGAAATCACACAGCTTCAGATCCAATTCTGCAGAAATTGAACCATTTTATCAGTCATGGATGACCAGCAAAACAATCTTGTTTACCACTAGATATGCAGCAGTATTTTCCTTATAGAGATAAGATTTTGATGGATGATGGTATCATCGTGAAAGGTCCAAAAGTGGTAATTCCAAAATCCTTGCAACAAGACTATATTAAAATCTTGCATTGAGGGCACATAGGAACTGATTCTACCAAAAGATGGGTGAGAGGACTAGAATGTTGGTCTTCTATGTCAAAAGATATTGAGAAGGAAATCTCAGCTTATTCAATGTGTAATAGCACTTTAAAGGTCCATGATGAATCTTTCCATAGCCTTGTGGATAAGGTGGGTTAGGCTTATGGATCAATAGTTCCCAGGGTCAGTTGATGGATGTATAGGCATGTTCAACTGTGAAGATAGTTCTAGTTCTGCATATTACCATATTGATGCGCATTGCATATAACAAAACATTTGATATTAATTTATGTACTGTAGTTGATATATTTGTGAAAAAGTACTGGAGACACTAGGATTGCAATGCATGTGGGGAGGCAATACATGGCTGCATTGTAAATATGTGATATATTGTTCAGTTTGTTAAGTTGCCACATGTAGATTCATGGCATAAAGAGTAAAATGGACAGTAAACAGCAATAATGCATGCTAACTTGGCCTTGGCATAATGCAGCAGCAAGCAGCAGGTTTATGAGATGATTGGCAAAGTGTTTATGCATGCGAGATACACATTTGCATTAATTTTCCCTGATTGCACATAGTTAAGCAGTGCACAAATGTGAGCTGCACTGCTAAAATTCTGAGAGTTAGCACTGAGTGTATGAAACACACATGCTGCTTAGCTGACTCTGTGGCAGCAGGTGTAAATGCACTGCCATGTTTCTTCTTGAGTCTAGATGATACTGGGTTCAAATCCAGGTGTATCTAATTATTTTAAATAAATAGTGATAATGAAATAACAGTATTCTGGATAGTACATTCAGCATACTACTGTGTGCTGGCATAGCACAGAGGGGTTAAATGGCACTGCACAGAGGTTACTGCAGGATTACACAACTGCTTAGTGTTGCTTGGCATTGGTGTGCATTGCCAAACTCAGCACAAACACAGAGGCTAAAAATGAGGGATCCGTTGCTTTTTCTGCTACATATGTGTATTTTGTGTGCTTACATGTTTTGACCAGATTATAGATGTTAAAATGGGGTAGATAGAAAAGTGGTGAAATGAAGAGCAAGGATGGGGGAGAACAAAAGGAATGCAATACAGGAATGTGCAGGAGGGAAGGAGGTAAGAACCATGGCTATCTATTTCTTCAACAATAAATACTGATGATATGTACAGAATATTAATTGAATTTGGAATGTCACTTCTAAAGAGAGGGATGACAACAACAAAATCATGTTGTATAGCCAACTGGACCAAATCAAGTTGGGTAGGTGAGGAAGCAAATGCAAACAAATAAGACAAACAAGTCAAGATTCAGGGATGATGAGGGACACAAAAGTTTAAGGGGGTACAATGACTAGGGTGAGGAAGGGGACACGACAGGCTCATGCCCATCAAACATAGAGACAGTGAGAATCGAGTCCTAATTCACTGGACTGGGATGTATATCATATTGTTGAATGCTCTAAATGTGGAACACATCTTCATTAAACCTCAGCTTTGGCCGGCTAAGAACTTGCTGTATTCAAATGGACGTATAAGAGAATTTAAGTACCTTTATCTAATTTAAGTACCTTTATCTGCACTTTTTTTTTTTTTTTAATACAGTATTTAAATTGATTTTAACTGTGGCAGGAATATTAACTGAACTGGAAGTTTAATAAAAATTGTTTCTGTTTCTTTCCTGTTAAGTGGTATAAGATGACTATTTGTAGGCTTCCCCCCCCCCTTCCCTTCTGTGTTGGAGGTTTTTAACTTTAGTTTTTTTTTTTCTTATAACTATCTGTTTCTTTGATCTCAGCACTTGTTCAGAAAAAAAAAAAAATTCATCTGCTTTTACTGTGCTTGTGTTTCTACCTACTTTATTTTACTTTTGCATCATCTTAAAAGTACTCAATTGTATTTATAAGTTGGTGCTCCTTGTTTGCTGTGGCATAGACTGCCTGCTGGATCTAGCTTTGTTTGTGTAACTTGAGCACTAATCCAGGCATTCTCTAAAGTATTCAATTGTATTTATTACTGCTTGGTAGTAATTTGATTAAAGTGTAGCTATCATTCTAAGTCTTTTGGATTAAGCAGTAGGGCTTCAGACCAGTTGTTTTAGCACTGTTGTGGCAGGACAGGTAGCTTTCATCCTTCTTATTCTTAAAGTGTATTAGTTCTGGTTTAAGCACTTGGGCTTCAGGCCAGTTATTTTACATTAAGAAGGTTTGTGGTCTGCACTCTTGTGGGAGAAGAGGCTGGACTCTGCCCTTCTGAGCTGGGAATTTCTGGTTAAAGGTTTATAGTGCCTGAATATTTGAACTGTATCTTACTGAAATAGACTAGATCCAGGCCTGCTGATTCTAGCTTTGTTTATATGCTTGTTGTTTGTTTGCTTTTAACACTAATTCCACCTAATATGCGGCTTCTCAGTGCTTCTGTGGATCACTAGTGATATCTGCATTGCTTACTGTACTTAATTCCTTGTTTCACTTGAAAGAAAGTTGCTGTTTGTCATTTTTAAATTTAAGTTACCTGTAACACATTGCACTTAAGTTACGTGGCACTTGCTCACTAAAGCAATTATATAAGTCGTCCAGCTGGTGAATCTGGGAATCTTGAGGCAATGTTACAACTGCCTCATGTACACAGACAACCCTCTCCTCCTCCCAACAAATTCCAGCACATGTGAGAGATGCAACCATATAGCCAAACTGGAGGCTAAGCTCTCTCAACTCAGTACTGGCATAACCAGTCAGGAGGAGAAGGAAACCACACTCACTACAATTCCAGTCTCACATAGACCTACATCTGCCTAAGCAGCAGATACCTCAAAAGCAGACACCCAGCAACAACTACCCCAAAACAAAATATGTTAAGACTAAACAACACACCTGATACACTTGTAATACATAACACAAGCACTTCACTCCACACCAAGGCAAGTACAAATATGACTCCGTCATTGTCCATGCTGGTGTGAATGACTCCCTGGATACATGAAAAAGACATAGAGGAGCAACCCTAACCTTGAGTAGCATCTTACCCTCACCAAGAATGATGCCACAATATGAAGACAAGATGATCAATTTCACACGATGTCGCGCTAGGGACGGCTTGCACCTGTCACCCTGGGCTTTTGGATATTGGCAGGCATCAAAGATACCCACCACCCCAGGTTGGTGGCAACGCACGAAGCATCAGAGACTATCCATGTGCAACTAACAGTGGGTAAAACTGCCTTCCAAACCCTTCCTGAGAACACTAGAAAATATGAAGGTCTCTCCTAACACCATTATATTAGGACAACAACTTCAACTACCAACATATAGACTGGGACTCTCTAGCTCCAACACCCTAGCCAAAAGGTTAAAAAAAAATAAACTCAAAATATGGAGGAACAATTTACCACTCCCACAAGAGGAGAAACAAAACTGGACCTGATCATCATCAACAACATGGGGACTGCTCTCTCCACCAGAAGTGTATCCTCACTGTAAAGATCAGACCATAAACTAATCTCACTGGATATACAGGGCACTTTTCATAAAATTGTCTATGGCCAGAAAAAAAGAAGAAAACACACACAGGAGGGTAAATCACAAGGCTTTTAGTTATTTTAGGAGTTACCTGTGGTAATTCTCCCAGATATATGCAGAATTAGTCCAAAAATGAAAAAAATACACTGAACCCACAGACATAACATCTCAGATGCAGGTCAGAGAGCCGCCCTCTCCAAGCAAAAACACAGCATCAATGGGACCAGGCGGTCCGGGCCAGATCCTGGAAACTATTGCCCCATAAAGCCTGTTAGCTAGCTTAGTCTGCAAAATGGAGGAAATCATCATCATGGAATATATAAAATAAAGAGAATACAGACACTGGATCCTACCCCTACCCAGTTCGGCTTTGGGCAGATCCTGCCTTTTTAACTGGTGGTTGATTTCTTTTTGAACAGTCACCAAGGCGATTGTCACTAGATGGATTGTAAACTGGCTCTCAAGGACAGAACCCACATGGTTAAATTTGCTGGAGCCATGTCAGACTCAAACCAGTTACAAGTGGTGTCCCTGCTAAATGCCAAAAGTGTATAGTCATCCCTTTGGCAAAAACAAAGTGCAGGTGGTAATCATTAAAGCACAGAAGAGTAATTAGGGACCTGGGATATAGCCCTATCTAATCATGAAGGGATAGTTTCACAGGGAGGTCAGGAGGTTTTTTTTTTTTCATCAGGCCCATAGGCCCATAATTGAGCACACCCCTTTTTGGGATGTACCTTACACTGCCTGCAGCAGCAACTGACCCCCCCAAAGTACCTCACCAAGAGAGGAAAGGGGGCAAAAAGATGCCATATGCTGCCCGGTTAAAGAAACTCTAGCTCTACTCAGTGGCATCTGGAGGGACAGATTCATAACCCAGAGGCTCCCTTCACTCTGGAATAAAATCCCAGTCAGGTAGGCAGAGTCTCATTGACTCTCTCTCAGAGAGGAATCTTGATGAGTGGATGGGAGATCGTAAGGTTTACCTCAGGTATCACTTCTGTGTCACTGTTAGACAGAGGCCTGGCTAGGCTTATAAATGCCCTAGGGCAGATAGCCTAGTATGAACCTATGAACCTATTAAACCCTGTTTGTTGAAACTTCATCCGATGAGTGATTGTTTCAGAGAAACTCTTTCTCATGGTAAGCAAATAGCTGTCCAACCTACTGACTGCAACAAAAACAGCATTTTTAAAACCCACCCCAGAGGGGGGCTGTGAGCCCCACATCCCCTCCAACAAAATATTCCAACTTTGAGATCACACCACAGTGGGGAAAAGGGCAAACTCTTGATAATGACTCACTGGTTACTTTCCATGGGAAAAGGTTCACTGAAATAATTGATTGATGGATGAAGACTTCAAGAAATAGGGTTCAATGAAGAGGTGTTCAACATGTAGAGAGTTTGACAATGTGTTATAGACCCTTGGACTGCCATCACATTCCCCTTCCTCTGTTGGTGGCTGGAGTGTTTGACGTCTTCTCCTCCAATGGACCATGAGGGACAGCAACCTCTCCAGCTGGCATAGGTGTAATCCAATGTTGTGGTGCATGACCCTATGCACCAACCCTGGCATCTGCCAGTGGGTGATGAAATCACCACCTCTGCCACTGCTCTCAGACGGTATCACTGCATCAGCTGCTGGGACAGTACAATCTGAGGGTGCAGGTAGTGCAGGGGAAGCAGAGCCAGTGCTGTCAGGTTGGTTCCCATATGTGCTGGCATTGGTGCTGCAGCTGGTAGAAGGGGAGCAGGCTGGTTTATGGGAGCTGGCCTACCTTGCTGTGCTGTGTATTATTTAGTGATCTTGTACAGATGGATGACATGGAGACATTCTGATGACACATAATATAAAATATAAAAGGGAGATAAGGGTTGGGGGAGAGAGACAAAAATAGATAAAATATGTACCATCATATGTGACTTACAATGCATTAACAGTAGTACACAGCCATTTTATCTGAAGTATTACATTTAAGTATATGTCCTAACAAATGCACACTATATCTAGAGATTGCTGAAAGTATTCTTTGAAATGTGCATATATTGCACATACGCATGTTCCAATTATACATATTATAGTTAACAGCAAGGCATTTATGCCACTTGTATAGAGTTTAATTTAATGTAAGTATTTATTAAAGAAATCCAGTACTATGCTTGTTACTTGTGGTATATGAACACAGAGCCCGTGACTACAGTCTTATGTTTGACACCTAAAGTTGGTTTGTGGTACAGACTAATGCATGCATATTTGCTGTTAGAGTTAGGATATGCATGCTCAATTTGCTACAGCTGTATAAAAAAAACAAAACTCTATCATTAACTTTTAAAGCTACAATAATACTTCTCTTGTACTGCATACACACCACTTGCTTTCCTCAGTCTCTCCAACCGAGCAACATCAGCCAAATTGTTGAACTCTATGTCAGCATTAGCTTGGGAAAGAAAAAAAAAGAACAGAAGAGCATTATACATACCAGTCTTGCCTACATTTAGGTTTCTAAGTATTACAAATTCTCTCTTATAATACTTACACAGTTGTGGGATGTCTGCAGTGTCATATTCATTCAACCAATGGTTGATGGTATTTGTTTATAACCTATGTAGATCATTAAAATGATGCCAATGCTGTTATCCAGTGAGTGGGATACCAGTGGCACTGGTTAAAGCCTGAGTTAAACTACTCTATGCCTCAGACTTGTACTCGGAGGCAGAATAGTCCCCCTGCAGAAGCCTTTGGCTGTGGCAATTTACCAGGAGTCCAATAGATATCTTGGACTCCTGGACACCCCACTGCTGTGCCATGAACTTGGTAGCTTTCCCACTAACTCCAGCCATGTCTAATTACACAGCCTAGAGCAATGGTATATGATGCTTTCCCGCCAGTTCCAGTTATCACATTTACTGGTAGTGTGCAACACCAAGCAACAATGTCACTCGCGTTGACTGAGATGTTAAGCAGAGTGCAGCAGCGCCAAACAGGAAGGACATAAATACTTGATACTAGAAGATTAAGCTTATACTTGGCCTTAGTTTGAGGAGTGTCTGGTGCTGTAGCTTGGAAATACATATTGGAAATTGGGAGGTAACTATCAGGTGAGTTAAGTTTGCAGACATGCACTGGGGTCATAAATGTCATGACCTGACACATTTGTTTTTGCCTTTATACACTGATAAAATTGATTTTTAGACTGTGGGATTCAAACCTAGGCTTAAGGGACAAAACATATTCTTCCACAACATTGATTTTCCATCTTTGGCACAGAATAAGTGCTGCTCAGACATAGTCAGAAATCATTCATAAATACAAGTGAGAGCTTGAGGTGTTACACATGTATGTGTGTGTCCTGACAAGGTTCTTGTATATAAACCCATTTGTGTATGTGTGTTATTAATTGTGTAGGTCATGCAGGTAAAATAGCAGAAATTTACTTACAGAAATATAGCAGACAGTATACCCTCAATCATACATCTGAAAACACAATAAGGGTGTCTTATACCTCATACATATAATTCATACCAGTTCCACTACCTAAAGTGCTATACATGAGAGAGAATATAATGGAAAGTCAAAAAACAGCAAAACGGTGTTAAATATCCTGTATTTGAATCCAAGACCATGTGTATGGCAGTCCTACACTTACACCTGTTGCCACACAAATGTTGAAATAACAATTGTCTAGTTTTCAGTTCAGTGCAATAAACTGCACTGTCACAACAGTAAAAATAACTTACATGTCCTGTAATAGAACCCAGGGCCATCTGTACTCCAGCCATACACTTCCACCTACTACCACAGGACTAGTTACATGATATTTCCATAATTTCTTACTCGTTCTTAAGTTCTCTGCGCTAATTGCTGTGCAACGCTACTTAGCATGTTTGCACAGTGCCCAATAGAATTAATTGAATGTTTCCTTTTTCAATTATTGGCTGTCTGCAGATGTTCGAGAACCTTGCCAACCACCACACAGCACCACTCAATGCCCTTATAAACAGTTGAGTGATGGAAAACAAAAATTGCAACAATGTATTGTTTTTCACCTTTGCCCTTTTACAGATACCCTGTCTGCAGGTGTTCTGCAGGTGCTCTATCTGCTTCCTGGGTGGCCCACTACTCCAGTTTGCTCACTGCTAACTCTTCATGCAACTGAGATATGTACAGCCAAACCTGACATTAATTGTTCTCCATTTCCCTTGTGTAAGGCATTCTATATCCTTGTTCTTAAAATGTGTAAGAATAGTACATGGCAATAATAATAATAATAATAATGAACATAACCTGTGAATTGTGTGCTACTTACTTACATTTGCAACTTTGATAACATGATTTCTGTACACTTTGTAAGTCTAACCTGACACACCCACTAGAGGTAGGACACTCTGCATTGCTCTTGTGTTTTCATTCTCCCTACCAGGAATCATTCACAGTTGCAATCCATTAGCAAAAAACACTGAAGGAGTGCATGCACTATGTTTACATCTCCTACAGTATTTGGGATTCAGAAATTCTAATGCGTTTGCACCTTATTTGCATATTCACCATGCTGACATCCCTGAATCTATACCATAAAAAAGCAACCATGTAGTTAGGGAACCTGAAGGTGAGGAGACCTGTTTATGTGGAGAACACAGAAAAGAGACTATTACTCTGGTATATATCTACACAGAAGATTAGTGAACTTGACAAGATATGCTTGCATTTTTCATCTATATACTGCATATGCTGAAATGGCATTCAGAAAAAAATCTGCCTAATATTGGGGAGGGGGGGGGTCTTAGTCCTTGTCATCCTTGTAAGGGATCTTGGCCAGCAGACATCATTCATATTCAGGTAGCAGCAGTGCATCTGACCATGGGCATGAACGTGCCAATGCAACTCCTGGCAGAGGCAGATCTCATGGTCTGATACAACTATAAACTGCCAACGGTCTAACCATTATTTTTTTCATTTTTCAACTATGAACTGCCACCTCTACCATGCATGGCTAACACCTGTCTGACATACCAAGATGTGGAGCTAGCACAGAGCTTGGTTGTGTTCATGCTGACACTCGCACACCATTTTCGCCCAGAGGACCAGTATAGAAACACACACAACAGTTACATCATTAAGTCATGAAGCTTAAATCTCATTTTGTCTCACTGACCATTTGTTACTTTATCCAAATGTCTGACTGCTTCTCTTTCTCACTCACACGCACACCAACCTTTTGTGTCAGCCAAGACCCCACCCCCCCACACACACATGCACACAACACCCTGTGCAAGTGATGATAACTGTGCCATATCCTTGTTTTACATCTTTTAGATTCAGGGATACATAAGCTTTGTGTCTGATGCTCAAGCTGCATAACTGACTTAGTGCTTAGTATACCTGCATTTGTGGTGTTGAACTGGTAATTATATGTATGACATATATTGGCCTTAGAAAGATAGACAGTTGATAGCATCAACATTTTTATTATTTATTGTCAATGATCTTCTGAGGTTGTAAAGTCTGAAACTGAAATGTGTATCATTACTTTCTAAGTTCTCTTTTCAATGATTTTCTAGTATAAACATATGGTGCTCTACTAAGGACATGTAGTGAGTGACTGTGAATCTTTTATGGGTGAGGCCTTCTACTTAATAATGGCACATATAAGTCAAATAAGTCTCCGCTGTCACATGTTAAGATAATTTCTGTGCAAATCTCCCACCTTTTATTAGCTTATATTACCAAGTAACAACAGGCAAGGGTATGCCAGTCATTCATATTATTACACAGTACACTCCAGGTTCAACACTTATCTTGTAAATCCAACATTTGCAGAAGTTATACTTCAGGGCTGACTCTATTTGATGCAAGCAGTACACAGCTATCACATGGGTAGGTAAAGGTTGTGAGCATTGCCTGGCATCAATGTTACTATATGTATGTGTGTAGGTTTTAGGTGGTGAGTGAGTGTGATATGTATTGTCTCTTAGCCAATGCAAGGGCATACTAAGCATGCCTACATCTGCCTACAGCCACAGCAGCTGCTGCTTTTCTTGTGACTCCTCACCTGCTTGTGGCTGTGGTGACCTTACCATTGATGGTGGGATATGTACCTCTTCCCCTTGTTGATCCTGCGGATGTTGTTTTCCCAGGATGATGTTGTGTAGTACGGCACATACTGTGGCTATTTCAGTACCCATACATGGATTGTACTGCAGAGCTCCTCCATATCTATCTAGGCAACAGAGCTATGACTTCTGCAGTCCAAATACATGGTCTATGATATTTGTGGTTTCAGCATGTGCCTCATTATGGAATTTTTCAGCAGGTGTGTGTGTGCATTTCTGATGGGTGTCATCAGCCATGCTTCCAGTGCATAACCTGCATCCCCCAGCAAATGACCTTGTGGGATATCCCCCTAGTAAACATGTGATACAATTTGGAGGTGTGCCAGATATGTGAGTCATGGTAACTGCCAGGGTTGCCAGTACACATGTTCAAGATGATTCCCTTGGCATTACACATGACTTGGCAACTAATAAACCCTTTCTGTTAATGTAGCACCTACCCTGTTCCCCAGATGATGCCTTAATTTCTATATGTGTGCAATCTATAGCACCCAGTACTTCAAAGTAGTGTGCTACAGAGTAGAACTGCATATTTCTGGTCCTTTTCTGAGGAATATGGGTAAAATATATGTGGTCACTATCATGTTGGAGCATAACATTCAAGAAATGATGCAGGATCCTGGATGATGATGCCTGTGACACCACCAGCTTGTCTTCTGTTGGTCTCTGACAGATACCTACAGCTAAAATTATAAGTGCTATACATAGCTTTGTCTCCACTGTGATGGACTCCCCTTGGTTTGCCCTGGCTCTGAGTTGAGGACAATAGAGGATGCAGAGTTCCTGTAGTGTGTCTCTATCCACCCTGTAGTGCCCTACAATTTCCACATCATGTAGATTGTCATCATCCTGATGTCTAAATGGTCCAAACTAAACGTACACAAAAATCTGGTGGCAAAGGGTTCACCGGTGTTGTTGTTGTTCTTAAACACTTGATTAGATGAAATCCCTCCCCTTTGTGTACGTTTAGTTTGGACCATTTAGACATCAGGATGGTGCTTAAAAGAAACTGGCCGCTTATTATTGAGGACCCCCATTTTCTTAATAAGTCTGGTGATAGTCCAAAAATTATTTTTAGGAGAGGTCAAAATCTGAAATCATTGTTGGAGGCTAAGCCTAAGGCCACAGGTTTCCGCAATGTCGGCATGTCCAAGTGTGGGGCATGTAGGCAGTGTAGATATGTGTGTACTGATTTGAGAGTGAAGCTCAGGGATCAGATATTTAATGTGATGGGGAAATTTAATTGTGAGACCAGGAGTGTTGTTTATGCTGCTATATGTCAGAGCTGTCCAGCATTTTATATTGGTAAGACCGAAAGGAAGCTCAAGCAGCGTATTTATGAACATGTTTATGCCATAAATAAACGTGACCTTAACAACGCTCTTGCAAAGCACATTAATGATTTCCCTGGACATCTCTTTAAGTTCACTGTTCTGAAGAAAATTGATTTTGACATTAGAGATGGCCCATGGCAGAATCAATTGGAAATTTGTGAACTTTTTTGGCAGATCCGTACAGCTGCTTACATGCATCCTGGTCTTAACGACCATGCTTCTATAAGTTGTGTCCTTAGAAAACTTTCTTTGGAAAGATAATGGGTTAAATTATTGTATATACACACTTGAGGTTTATGTTTAAATTCATTTAATTTATTCATTTATATATACTTGAGTATATTTTATTATTTTTTATTTTTATTCTATTTTATTTAATTAAATGTTAGTATATGTAAGTAGGTTTGAGTAAGATTTGTACTTTAATTATTATGTTACATATATTTATATTTAGTAGGTATTTTGTTTTAATGCTGATGTTGGTGGAATGAAATTACTCGTGTTTATGCTTTTAATATTGCCTATTTAGCATAATTAATTGGTTGTGGAGTGTATTTAATCTTGGTTGATTTTAATTAATTCATTTACTTGTTGTCTGAAGAAGGAGAGACATTGTGCCCTCCGAAAGCGTGTGGTTACATTATTAAACATAGATTTTATGGTTACCTTGGTTGAGTGCTTCCTTAAGCTCTATTTTTGTTGTTTTTAATAAAAGTATTTTTCTGTGGTAGATATTAGCAATGCATTTTTCTCAATACGGATACACTCTGACAGCCAACATTGGTTTGCATTTACATTTCAGGGGAAAAGGTATACATATACGTGACTACCACAGGGATATTGTGAAAGTCCAACAATATTCGCACAGGAAATGGCAAGTAACCTGGTGGGATTTATCCCACCGAAAGGCAGTCAGGTTTTACATTATGTAGATGACATTCTGCTGGCAGCCCCCACCCAGCAAGAATGCAGAGAGGATACCCTAGCATTACTACAATTTTTAGCCACTCAAGGACACAAGGTAAACAAAAACAAACTGCAACTTTGGAAAAAACAGGTCAAATACCGGGGATATGTAATATCCAAAGAAGGCAGAATATTAGAAGAAGACAGAAAAACAGCAATATTACAAGCACCTAAACCAACTACCAAGAAGGAAATGATGTTCTTCCTGGGTACTACTAACTTTTGTCGGAGTTGGATTCCAAACTATGCTTTGGAATCTGCTCCGCTGACCAACTTGATATTCAAAAAGCCTATGGCAGCACAAGATTTATTACAGTGGACACCAGAATCAGAATCAGCTTTCTGCAAATTGAAACAACTGATAGCTTCTTCATTAGTTTTAGGATTACCAAACTATCATAAACAATTTTTCCAAACTGTAGATTGTAAGCAAGGTTATATAACATCAGTGTTGACACAACAACATGGGGACAAACAACGCCCCATAGCTTATTATTCATCACAGCTAGACCCAGTGGTGAGATCCCTGCCCCACTGTGTACAAGCAGAAGTCGCAGCTGCAATGGCAGTGCAGGCTTCAGCCTCAGTAGTATTGTTCCACCCTCTCACATTGAGAGTGCCTCATGCACTCACGATTATTTTACTGCAAGATAAAGTAGCATATCTTTCTCCTGCTAGACATCTTTCCTGTATGACTATACTGTTGAGCCAACCTCATATGACAATTGAATGATGCACAACTTTGAATCTGTCAACCTTGCTCCCAACCCCTGCAGATGGCAAACCACACTGCTGTCTGCAGGAGATTGAGCAAAAGACACTACCTAGAAAAGATCTTACAGATGTTCCCTTGGATGATGCCAAGGTGACATACTATGTGGACGGCTTGTGCAGGAGGGGTCCTACAGGACAGGATCTGGTGGGGTATGCAGTAGTTTCTGATACCGAATTTTTAAAAGCAAAGTCTTTACCACACAACTTATCTGCACAACCAGCAGACCTGATTGCTTTGACAAGGACATGTACCTTGGCAAAAGGTAAACGAGTAAACATTTTTACTGACAGTCAGTATGCTTTTTCTACTGTACATGTTTTTGCGCAGCAGTGGAAAAATAGAGGAATGATAACATCTACTGGTAAACCAATTAATCATGCGCAATTTATTTTAGACTTATTAGACTCTATTCAGTTAACTCAGAAAGTAGCTATTTGCAAATGCGTAGCTCACACCAAGCAACAGGATAGAATTTCAAAGGGTAATGCAAGGGCTGATACAGCTGCAAAACAAGCAGCTTCAGCTTCAGAAGTATTTCTTTTGAGTGAGGAATTACAACCATCTGAGATTTTAGACTTAGAAATGTTACAAACAATGCAGACACTTACTACAAATGTAGAAAAACAAAAGTGGTAAAACGAGGAGCAATCCTTGAGAAGGGACTGTACATCTCCAAAGAGAAGAAACCAATTTTGACATCTAACTTGTTTAGAAATGCAGCTTTGTTGAGCCATGGGCAGTGCCATGTCTCAACAGGTACAGTTAGTGAATCGAGTGTTTACGACGTATGGATTTACAAACTACACAAAACATTTTGTGCAGCATGCCATGTTTGTAACAAGCATCATGCACAAGGGGCATTGAAACCTAAGCAAGGGAGTTTCCCTACACCACTGTATCCGTTCCATACTATTTGTATAAATTTTATAGAGCTGAACAACTGCAAAAATAAGAAGTACTGCCTTGTCATTATAGATATGTTTTTCAAATGGGTGGAAGCTTTTCAAACTAAAAATCCAGATGCAGCTACTGTTGCAAAAGTCCTTGTTAAAGAAATTATTCCTAGATTTGGCATACCGGAAAAGATTTATAGTGACAACGGCACACACTTTGTAAATCAAACTATACAACAACTAAGCCGATATTTTGGGATTTATCAGAAAAATCATTGCGCATACCACCCCAATCTTCAGGGTTAGTAGAGAGGCACAATGGGGTTTTGAAAAACAAACTTAGGAAATTGATTAATGAGACACAAAAGAACTGGGTGCACTGTCTACCTCTGGCAATGTTGAGCATGAGAACTGTTCCAAATGTAAAAGGATTAACTCCTTTTGAAATTCTGTTTGGAAGGGCATATTATACACCTCAATGGAAACCTCTCATGCCTGCAGAGCAGGAGGCTGACAGTTCACTTGCAGAGTATATGAGGCGATTTTTGAATAACAAACTTTTGCAGTTAAATTCTGTTTCAGATAAAGAACAAACCAGACCATCGGAGGAAGCAATAGCCCCAGGCACATGGGTCTGGGTGAAGGTCGTGAAGAAAAAGAACTGGAGTTCTCCGAAGTGGGAAGGGCAGTACCAGGTACTACTGTCGACACCCACTGCAGTCAAGATCACAGAGTGAGCATCCTGGATTCATCTGACACATTGTAAACTGGTTAAGAACTTTGAACTGGACAAAAACCTTGTTACTATTGTACAATGAGAACAAAATGACCAGGTATAGAGTAAATAGAGATGCAGAACAACCTCAGAAAATTTGCATGATTATTCTGATATCTATACTGATAACATTGATCTTTTTGCTGTGGCCTTTCCTTTTCCCAGCCACAAGAGTTGAACTGATCAAACATGATGCATTACTCATAGACTGGCATCCAAACTTTAATACTTACCAAGCAATTAAATATGTGTATGCTGAGACTTTCAATGTTTCGAACTGCTGGATTTGCACAGCTATACCAACAGCATACGGGGGATTATTAATGACTGCTGTTCCCCTAGGGGTCAATGAGACCTGGGAAAACTTGATTTTTGATACTACACCTGTGAATTCACAAGACAAAATAGCATTGTACCTACCTGTTACACAAAAAGGGATTGTATGTTTTTACAAGAATGACACTATTCAGGTGGGTTGGAGCAATTGCAATGTGACTGTTTCTTATAACTGTTATATTAAAGCCAGTAAGACTAAAACCATTTGTGATACAAACTATGATGCATATTTTGTGAAGATCCATAGAAATGTTGATGAGATACAACATAATCCTGTTCTTTTAAAGCAGCTTTCTATTATTGATAAGAAAATGTTTCATGCAGGGCAAGCTTATATCAATACTAAAGTAGAGAATTGTTATTTTGTTTGTGGAAAAAAAGCATATAAATGGCTACCTGAGAATTGGTCCGGCAGTTGTTTTTTGGGTTACCTGGTTCCGGCCATACGACACACTGTAGCTTTGCCTCAGGGAAAAATTCGAAACATCAGAGAGGTCAGCAGTAAACCTAGAAGTCCAATTAAGAGACCTGAGAATCCAGTAGGATGAATCGAAGCAGGGTGGAGAAACCATAACTCCATAAAGAACAAAGATAAACTGACACACATGGACTTGAGTGACACCATTATATCATGGGCAGGCATAGCCCCTGCATATGGCACAGTGAAATCGATTTGGGAGCTGAGAAAACTGTCTAAACTTCTCGAAGTTATGAGCAATGCAACTTTTTCTGCTCTCGAATTAGTGACTGATTAACTGAATGCTATGAGAACTGTGGTGCTTCAGAACCGCATGGCTCTCGACTTCACCCTAGTGACGAGAGGTGGTACGTGCGCTTTAATCAAAGAAGAATGCTGTTTGAATATTCCTGACAACCACCATGAAATAAACAACCATCTTGAGGTGATCCAGCAAGTGTCGACCATGACCAAACCAGGCCCAAACCCTCTGATGGACTTTTTCCAGAATCTGTTTGGGGGGTGGGGTTCCATCCTAATGAACATCCTGATTGCCATTTGTATGGGATTGCTCCTATTAGGAGCATGCATTTGTTGTGGTATTCCCTGCATGAAAAAGTTAATCAAAGAATTTATAGATATATCAGTTTCTGAGACTTTGTATCAAAGTACTGAAATTGAAGAATTGTTGAAAAGTGAAACATTTTCATAAGTTTAAACTGAATGACTCTCTTAACTGCAAATCCTGAATGGAAGAGGTTAGGAGAAGAAGCAAACTGTTTATTCTTTTGAAAATAGAATTAAAAAGTATTAACAGGGGGGAAATGTCAGAAAAATATGTATTAATGTGTGTGCTTAATGCTAATTAGAAACTAAATGAGTTAACACGTTTTTTATTCTATTTTACATGCACTATTTTATATACAGCTTAATTTCATATGAGACTAAAAGATGCTTTTGAAACTGCAGTGTGCTTTCTGAAACGTGCAAGATGCCCTCTGACCTAGTAATTGCTAGCAGAGCAATATTCATGTTTATGTCTTTTGGAAATGTACTTGAGAAGCAGGTGATTATCTGCTAGGTCAGGAAGCAATGAATGAACAATGCCATATTCTGTAATGTAATGATTTTGAACAATTAGCTCTGTTTGAAGTATGAGAACATGCACAGCTGCAGAAGGAAGAGATAAAATAGACAATGGACTGTTGGAGAAATGAACTGCAATCTATACATGCTTTGTGCTCAAATTAGCCATAGTACCTTGAATGGTAGCATTGCATATATCTAACCGGTGGTAGCCAAGGCCACGTTGTTTTTCTTAGGAAGTTTCTCACAAAAATTGATAGTACAAGAAGAAAATCATATAAACAAGCACTACAAAATGATGATGTTAAAACTTGTGATTTACTACGTCAGCTTGGTAGGCAATGTCTTATTAGAAAATGTATAAAAATGCTTGCATTTCCTTATTCTGGTCAGACAAACTCTGTATTAGCACATTTTTGTCCCCTTGCTGCAAGATTAAAGTGCTTTAACCTGAACCTACTGTGTATTGATCATTTTTAAAGTATATTTTTCCTTTGACATTGATTGAGTAGAAAAACAGAAATTTAGATAACCTAGGGAACTAGTCCAGAAGTTCTAACTTTAGGTTCATGGGGATTGCTGAGGATATTGTATAATTATAGATTGAAAGCTATGTGATATCACTGCTGTAAGAGAGACCTCAAGAGTCATAATCCATGTGGCAGCTGGATGGAATAAATGTACAGGGTTGGGAGAAAAAAGAAGATTGAAGATTCAGTAAGACACATTATAACCTGTATGAGCATTTATGAATTAAATACTGAATTTACAAGACAAGCTAAAACTTTACAAGTCATGCCTTTGAGTTTATGTTCATTAAGGGAGTGGAACATTTTCTGAACACAGAATATAATTAAAGGAAAAAGGTACTCTTCAGGCTACAACAGCTAAAGCCATGAGCATAATGGTGTGTGTCTATACAGTGAACATAACTGTCTCCTAGAAGCAGGCAGATGATTCCATAAAGAGGAGGATCTGTAAAAGCTTACACAATGGGATTCTTTAGCACTTCCAACAGTTTCAGTATGACGGAAACTGCACAGAAGTTGTACTGCTCCATGCACAGCCTTTGGTGGAGGAGGATAAAGTACCCATCCTAGAAGAAGTACAGTATTAAGGAAAATGAAGATGGGAAAAGTAGAAGACTCAGATGAAATCACATTAAATATGATTAAGGTGGTGGGTGACTTGGGGACACTATTCACTGCAGTATGGAGAGAAAGACTTCTAGTGTCAGTGTACAAGAACAAAGTAAATGTTCACAAATGTGGCAGTGTAGAGGTAGCAAACTCTTGTCACACTGCATGAAATAGTTAAAGAGGATGACTGATAAATACTCAAAATAGTTGCCAGTAAGATGGGATCAGGATGCAACACATCTGACCCAAAGTTTACAATGAGACAGAGAAGAAGTGTTCCCAGACTGGGAGAAAGCATATAAAAAGGTCCTAAGAAAGCAAGTCCTAGAAACATTGCCGGGATTAAAACAGACTGTGTGCAAAGATCCAGTGCTTCAAATATGAGCAGTGTTTAGACTCACAGAGGGGTTCCTAGCATGAGACTGACCATGCATTAGGCTTCAGCTCTGAGCCCAGTGCTGTTCATACTAGTGATGGATGACAATAGCAAGCACAATGGAGGGGGCACATCAACAAACCTGCTGTGTCCAGATGATGTGGCAGTGAAAGCAGATTCTCAGCAGTAACTTCATCAAATAATAGGAGACTGGAACATGACACTGAGTGCATGAGGGACATAAATGAGTACAGAAAATACAGATGTAATGGCAGTAAATGGGGAAAATCAGTGGAAGAGAAAAATAGATACAGAATGGATAATAGTGGAACAGGTTAACAACTTCAAGTATTTGTGGGGGTTGTTTGAGAAGAGAGAAAGTCTGAATGAAGATGTCAAATCTAGAATTAGAGATGCTGCAACCAAATGGCTCAAAGTATCAGGCATGCGTGACAGAAGAATGGCAAAGAAGCTAAAAACTAAGGCGTACAAAACAGATGTGCAAGCAGTGCTTCTGTATGGCACAGAAACCTGGTCAATGAAGACAAAGCAGATAAGGAAGTTTGAGGTAATGTAGATGAAATGTCTGAGAGTGATAGTAGGATGTACATTGTGGAAAACATGAAGAAATGAGGGCATGAAAGCAGAAGCCAAAGTAGTACCAATTGCAGAGAAGGTCAAAGAGAACAGAATGATCATGGCTCATCTGAAGATTTGCTGTATGGAAAGAGAGTGGAACCAGACAAACTAGTACTGAGTACATCAGGAGAAGGAAGAACTACAGACAAAATGAAATCAGACATGGGTCAAATAAATGAGAGGCAATAGGTAACAATGGACTTAGAAACAAAGAGTGAATAGATCAGAAGTCCCTCGAACATCTAGGAGTTTCCCTAGGAGCATAGCTGAAATAGAAAGAAAGCAAAAGGGAAGGAGAAACATTAAGAATATAGAAAATGTGAACAAGCAAAGAAAAGATGGGAATCAAAAAATTAAAAAAATCTCAATATTCATATGTGTTGCTATCAGCTAGCTCTAGTTTTGAAGAATGTCTCTATTTTTGCTCATATTTTCCCAGTCTCTCATAAGATGTTTGATTTTAGGATTAAAATCAGTCAGTAATGCCAGACATTAAAGTTTGACATTGTTATCATCAAGAATGTGTGTTGCTACAAAACCTGGTGTGTTATTAAATTGCTATGAGAATTACAGTAGCATTTATTGATTTCCCCTGATTTTGGTCTTTTATCCCTATTCATTTTCTCTTTTTTATTTTTCCTTGTTCTTTTTTCCTTTCCTTCCTTTTTCAGAAGGCATGTTCATATTAATTGTTTTGGATGGTGTGATGCTGCTGCACTGGCCCAGTAATCTAGGAGCCTCAATCCTCACCACTAGTACCAGTGAGGGACATGCACATTTGGAGGATAACAAGTATGCACACAGTAAAGTACAATTTCCCTTAAGAGCACACAGAGATCACAGTCAGTCTGGTGCTAGTTTTTCCCTTTCTCTCCAGATCTCCAATAAGACTCCCCACTGGCACAGCTACAGAGTTCAGATCTCAGCTGAGTGGTCAAGCCAAAACCTCTAGCACCCTCTCTGATCAACCAGTGCTTTATGTTCCTGCCCAAGTAGCTGACACACACATACACACTTTGAGATTTGATTTATATACAAACACACAGACATTCCTGGGGAAGGCTGGCAATGGTTCACTAGTTATTCCCCCATCTCCCCAGACTATAAGGTAGTACTAACTGCCACTGACCACTCTTATCAGCTACTCTAAGGCCCTTGCAAAGGGTGACCAATTTTACTGTGTAATGTTATTATTATCCAAATGGAAGTGTGTCCAAGGATAAGGCTATTTTGGAGGGGCCTACACAGTGTCACCAAATATGTATGCAAGCACTGTAAGAGCTTAATTATCTCTACACAAACCAGCCAGAATTAAAATGTTTAAATATATTTAATAAATAATAAAACCACAAGACAATACTCATTCAACACAGTGACAATAGAGTTCACAATCACAGGAAATACTTTAAAACAACATTGTAGGGCAGTCTCACATAAATACAGAAAAAATCTAACTAATCTTGCTATATTCCTATCTATCTCTAAGAGAAACTATGTTCTAAATAACTTACTTACAGAGCAAGGCAAGTGCTGGTGAGTGGAATTTTTCAGATCCAAGACAAGATACAAAATGCACTCTCTTTTTCTCTGAGATAGTTCTTAAGTTAATAATACACATTACTGCTGAATCATTTCAGATTGCATCATTCTTATCACCTCTGCATATGTTTCCCGGGCTAGTAGGAACTTAAATTTTAACATGTCTGTGTTAAAATACTTATGTCTCAGAAGCTAACAATTCTCTTAGAAGCTTGCCTGGAACTGAAAGTTGTAAAACAATTACCTGGGAAACTTGTAATTACCTTTGTTTCCAGAAAATAGAAAAAAAAAACCCTAGCCTAGACATCCTGTCTCTTAGCTCAGATAAACTAACTTTATAACACATCATAAAACTCTTTACTTATCAACTTACTTTCTTAGAGTTTTGCAAGTTAACTCTGTATGCTCCAATTTCTACTATGAAACCTTACATTTGCATTGGCATATAATTCATAGGTTCATAGATGTGTACTACGCTAATGGCCCTGGAGCCTGTATAAGCCTAGCCCAAGAAGATTCCCTGGCACCGTGCCGCACAAAGTTCATTCCCAGTGCCCCAGTCAAGTAAGGTCACTGAAGTGATCCCTGGGATGAACTTCTTATTGCCCACCCACTTGTCAAGATTTTTCTTAAAGAGGGCCAGTGAACTGCTCTGATTGATGTGAATGGGAAATTTGTTCCAGAGTATGGGAAGTCTCTGGCTTAGGAACCTGTCTCTCCAGCATGTTCTGTTTATTGGTGTAATGAGGTTAAGGTCTCTGGAGCGTGTGGCACTGAGGGATTGGGATTTCATTAGGTGTAGCATATCTAGCAGTTCTGGGTCAGACATGGCTTTGTTGGTCAAGCAGAGATCACCTCTAAGTAGGTGATAAGAGACAGAGTATAGCAGGAGTTCTTTGTGTCTGTCCATATAGGGCATGTGTAGACCTAAGATCATCTTAGTTAGGTATTTATGTGGCCTTTCCGTTTGTTGTAGGTATCAAGTGAGGTACATACCAAATGGTGCATTGTCTTCTATAATAGGTCTAATGAGGGATGAGTAGAGAGGGATTATGACCTCTTTCTTACTGGATGAGAATCATTTTGTAATGAGATGTGCCACATAGAAGGACTTTCTGACTACAGTAGCAAAGTGGTTATCAAAGGAGAGGTTGCTGTCAACCTGTGTCCCTAGGTCTCTTATCACACCTTTGGTGTTTAGTGGACTACCAACTATGTGGTAGTTCATGGACACCAAATTTTTTCCAAAGGGAATGACAATGCATTTTTTGACATTGAGCTTAAGGTCATGGTCCTGGCACCAGTCATTGGTGTCAGTCAGGCCTTTTTGTAGAATGTGTGCATCAGTTGGAAAATCAATAATGGCTCCCAGTTTGCAATCATCTGTGATCGTGGTCAGCCAGAGTCCCTTTGTGTTGGTTTGAGCTTCAGAGAAATAGATGCAAAACAGGAGAGGACCTAGGACTGATCCCTAAAGGACACCACTTGCAACTGGTCGGTAGTCAGATTTGGAGTCCGCTACTTTCACAGTGTGGGTTCTATCAGTGAGCCAGTTGGCAACCCATCTTATTACATAGGGGTTTATGCCTAGCTTAGTGAGTCTATCTTGGATCCTGAGTGAGGGATGGTGTTGAAGGATTTGGCAAGGTCTAGGTAGGCTGTGTGAACTACCTTGCCCTCATCCGCAGCTCTGCTGACAGACTTGAAGAAGTCTATCAGGTTGAGCAGGCATGATCTACCTTTCAGAAACCCATACTGCATGGGGTCCAGAATTTGGAGATTCCCTATGTCCTTATTTATAAGGTCCATAATAATGCACTCCATAGCCTTACATATCATACTCATTAGGCTAATGGGGCGGTAGTTCCCAGGGTCTGTAGTTGCTCCCCCTTTGTGGAGTGGGATGACCATAGCAGTGTGCCATTCAGTAGGAACAAAGCCTGGAATGAGGCTGTGACTGAACAGTGTACTCAGGTGCAGTGCCAATTCACTTTGTAATTCATGTAGAACACAGCCAGGGATATTATCAGGTCCCATGGAAGCTGTATTCTTGGCTTTGGACAGTGCGGTTTTTACCTGTGTAGCCATGATAATAGGGACTTGGCATTCCACAGGTAATGTGATGAGCCCTTTAGGGGTGAAAAGGGGGTAAAGTTCGCACTGAACCTGTCAGCCAATATGTGGGCAATATCAGTTGGTTCTGTATATGTATTTCCATTGTGCTGTAACTCAGAGCAGATCTGAGTATTTCCATGTATATTCCTGACATAACTATAGAATGACTTGTGGTTGCCTTTAGAATTTGCAGCAATTCTGTTTTCATAGCTAGCTTTAGAGGATTTGATGATGGAACTCAGTTTTTTGCTGAGGCTAACAAAGGAGTTTTTCCCATCTTGGGACTTCACTTTTTTCTGCAACAGTTTTTTTCCTTCTGTTATAGAGTTTGTTTATGGTGGGGGACCACCAGATTGGCTTCCTTTTTTTGGAGGAAAGCGTCTTGGCTCTGTTTGGTATGGCCCATTCCATGCACTTATGTATGTGCTCATACAGTGTATTGGTATATGATTCAGCAGTCATGCACCTATTTTTCATTTGCATGGGTGTCATGAAGTTAGCCACCTCTGTTTTTAGAAGCCCAAAATTGTCTTTGGAGAAGTTTTTTTATGGTGATTTTCGTTGGGGAGGGGGTGAGGGTGAGATATGGATATCCATAGTGATTAACTTGTGGTCAGATCTGACGAGGGAGGATTTGATTACTGGTGTAGAGTAATGGTCACCCATGTTAGTAATGACCAGGTCAAGGATGTTTCCACCCCTGGTGGGGGTAAGAATGAGTTGGCCGAGGTCATTGGAATTAATGAATTCCAGAAAACATTGAGCAAGTGTGTTGTTACATGAGTAATATTCCCAGTTAATGGAGGAGTAGTTAAAGTTTCCCAGTATAAGGGTATTGGGTTGCGCCCTAATATTTTCCAACGTGTTTAGGAATGTGGAGTGGGAGTCTTGGGACATGGTGGGGGATGTATAGCAGGCTACAACCTGGATTGCAGTTTTACCCAGTGTTAGTTGTACCTGAAGTATCTCTGATGTGTTATGTTGGGCTACTAGTCGGGAGGTCTGCATATTCCTTATGAATATGGAGACACTACCACCTTTAGTGCTATGGTCCAGATTTAGGGGCCGAAAGTTGTGGTATGAATTATAGCCTGGTAGTATTGGGGTGGTCTCCGGAGCCATGACCCAGGTCTCGGTCACTGCACAGATGTTGAAATTCTCCATTTTAATGAGTGCTTTGAGCGAGTACATTTTGAGATTTAGATTTTTAGCACTGAGTAGCATAACTCTCAGATTTTGTTTGCTTGTAGCTGTTATGGTGGTAATTTCGTCTTTAGGACATTGCCTAAAAAAGCACTATAGGGGTGGCAAGAGCCCTGGCTAGTATCCAGAATCCCTGGGGTGACAGGTGCAGGCCATCTCTGGTGAAACATTGAGGTCTGTTGATCATGTCATCCCAGGCAGACAGATACTGGATCCCCTTAGAATGACACCAGAAACTTAGACAGTTGTTGAATTCAATCATTTTCTGCTTGTACTGTGGTATCATACTGGGTGATGATAGAATGCTACTCAGTCCTAGGGTCATACCTACCTGGGTACAAGATCAGAGAGGTCCTCTATGTCTCTTTTCATGTAGTCAAGGGTGGTACGTCTCAGGTCATTCACACCCACATGGACAATGACAGAGTCATATTTTTACCTGTTGTGGAGTAACCTAAGTGCGTGCGTTATGTGGCAGATCCTGGCACCAGACAGGCAGCTGACGGTAACTTTCTCCTTATTCACCCTAGTGAGTGGGACATCAGTGTGCCTTACTATTGAGTCACCTATAACTAGTGCATTGGATAAGTTGTTTTGCCTTATCGGCTTTGGTTGAGTGGCACACTGTTTATGTGAACTATGTGTCTCATGGTTTGTGCTGGGTTGTGGTGGCTGTTTGTGTTTCTGCCTCAGAGGTCTATGTTGTTTGGGTAGATTTTTATTGAGATCCTCCCCAAAAGTAGGTGTGTGATTTGTGTTACTATGTGAGGGTAGTGGTGGTACATGTTCTGGAGGGCTATGTGTTGAATGTAGTGTGGTGCAGGTGTTATCCTTCTCCTCTTGACTGGCTAATCCAGTCTTGGCGGGAGAGTGATTGGCTTCCAATTTGGCTATATATGTGCATCTCTCACAAGTCATAGCATTGGGAGGTAAGAGGAGAGGGTTGTCTGTGTACATGATGCAGTTGTTACACTGGCTCAGGATGCCCAAGTTCACCAGGTTGACAGGAGAAAGCACAGGGAACTGACCTTTAGACATCCTAGCTATGAGCTCACTATATTAAGTACTGAAGCCTTTTACAGGAAAAATCTCACTCAAAGTGTCTGAGTCTGTACACGCACTGCCAAAAATTTAAGGGGAAACCAATATGTAGTCCCTGAAAATTTAAGGATGACGTATTTAGGCAGATATTCTGAAGTTAGGAAGAAATCCAGCAGTACTTACTGAAAAGAAATTAATTAGCTTGTCAAGAATGATGAAAAGAGTGGAGTTGCATGTATGGCTACTGCCTGGCTACTACTAATGCTGGTCTCAGCACAGCTTCACTCTGTTGGGATACAATACTCCTTTGCTTCTTTTCGCACCAGAAACAAAATGTTAGCACTAATTCCAAGAAGAGAAGCAGGCCACAGCTGTTTGGTGATCCATAGTCTTGTCCCAGATGATGTAATGGTCTGCAGGCTTGTAGCCTTTTTCTGGTAGATGCTTCAAATAGCATCCAGACCAACCAGGTACATTAAGCACAGACACTCACTCTCCATCCAGAAGCAGTCAGGAATCAATGCACTCTGGTCCTACTCTCACCAGGATCAGAATATAAGCACAGATTCCAAGCTGTCACCTATAAAGCAGTTATTAAGCTTTCTGGTGATCAGCAGTCTCCAGGAAATAATGTAACTGCACTCCTTCTCTCACCAGGAGAAAACAGAAGCACTAATCCCAAGATGACTACTGAGAGGTAGAATGTGGGCTCTCCAATAACTGGTGGTCTTGCAATAGATGCTTAAATGCAAGATGAAAAAAACAATGGCTTATCCTAAACACTGCAGTGTGCACTACAGGAGTTAGATGTGAAAGTAGGTAACTTCAGTTTACCTGTCTAAAAAGTTAAGTTTTAGTGCAGAGTCACTATTTTTAAAACAGGAAGATAGATTGAAAGGGGTTGGTCACATTTTTATTCTGGTATTATGGAATATAGTAGGATGGCCAATAAATTTAAATAGCTAAAGAGGAGTGAGTTCACAAAATGTTAGTTTTGTGCTTACTCACACCAACCAGTAAAAGCAGAGAGGAAATGAGATATATGGTCAAATTAACATAAGGGGCAGGCAACTGGAAAGACAGTGGTGTTTAAGCATACAACAGTAACTGGGTGGGAGGGTGGAAACATTTCTAGTTTATACACATTTCTGCTGTTTTCCAGTAGGGTGCACTGTGGTCACAATCTTGAAGCTCAGTACAGAACACATAGTTTTCTTACATTTTTTTAAGGCAAACATAGAAATTATATTACTATTCACAAATGACATATAATTATTTACAAAATTCCAGCTAGCTGATCTGGCAGAATCTCAATTTATCACATTTCTCTCCCAAATGAGAACTCAAGTTAGTTTTTCAAGTGTCCCTTGAGAAATGTTGCTTGAGAGGGTTGAGCCTATCTGGGAATACCTTACCCCATTCCCTGTCTTTAGATTTCAGCTGCCTTGGCATTGCTGACCCAGTACCATGCTGTACTGTCCCATCATATGCCTGCAACCCAAGCTCAACCACAGTAATTGGGGATTTTCCTGGCTGGCTCCCTATAGCCATAGATCCCCTCAGACACCTCCTGCCTTGTACTGCAAATATGCAGCACAATGGCCTCCCTATCATGGTAAGGTTTAATCATGTTAACATGGTAAAATTTGTGCCCCTGACTCCTGCCTAGCAGTTTTACCATGTAGTTAACATCCCTGACCTTATATAATACATTGTAGGGTCCCTCCCAAGCTGCCTGCAGCTTGTTGTGTCTGACAGGAACAAGAACCATTACCTGTTGCCCTACAGCATACTCTCTGGCTTGAACATTCCTGTCATACCAGACCTTTTTCTGCTGTTGGGCTTCTGCCAGGTTTACCTCGGCCAAGCCCATGAGTTCCCTGAGCCTTGTCCTGAGGTTTAGGACATATGCCGCAACAGACCCCTCATGGGATTCACACTCACCCTCCCACTCATCTCAAATTAAGTCTAGAGGACCCCTCACCCTATGCCTATATAGCAACTCAAAGGGTGAAAAACCTGTGGATTCCTGGGGAACCACTCTGTAAGCAAACAGATGGGGCAAATATTTGTTCCAGTCCCTCTTAAACTGGTCTGCAAATGCTCGCAGTGTGAACTTGAGTGCAGAGTTTAACCTCTCAACAAGACCATTAGTCTGGGGATGGTAGGGGTGGTCTTTAGGTGCTTCACCCCACAGTCCTTCCACAGACAAGCCAGCAGGACTGACATGAAATTGGCACCTTTCTTAGTCAGTATTTCTTTTGGGAAACCTACTTTGCTGAAAATCTCTAACAAAGCATTTGCCACCTTTTCCACCTCAATGGAGGACAAAGCCACTCCCTCAGGGTATCTTGTAGTATAATCTACTACCACTAGGATATACCTTTTCCCTGTAGAACCTTGGGTACTCAGAGGCCCCACAATATCCATAGCTACCCTCTGAATTGGCTCCTCAATCACAGGCAAAGGTGTCAAAGGAGCTTTCACCTTGTCTCCTGCCTTGCCTACCTTTTGACACTGCTCACAGGTTCTGCAGTACTCTGTTACATCTCTGGAAATTCCAGACCAATAGAAGCTCTGAATAATATGTCTCTTTGTACATTTTATGTCTATATGACCTGAAAAGGGAATATCATGGGCTATGGCTAGAAGTGCCAGATGGTAGGCTCTAGGCACTACCAACTGCTGTATTCTCTCACCTTGTAGCCCTCCCTTAGGGGTCCATGCTCTATACAGTAATCCTTTGTCCCAGTATACAGATTCCCCCTTCCCTTGAGAATCAGGTGCCTCACTAGCTACGTCTCTCAGGCCCTGTAATGTGGGGTCTGAGAGCTGAGCCTGTCTCAACTCTCTCTTTGTAACCCTTCCCGGCTCCCTTTCCGCAGAAGTCTGGTATCCTCTGACAGTGGTGCGTCACTGTCAGCCTGGGTACTACTACTCACCTCTGCCCTTGCAGTCACTCTCTCCAAGGAAACATCAGTGCCCACAATCAACTGTGGTTCACCTTCAGTCTCACTGTTATAGGGTATCTCCCTCCCTAAAGTAACCACCTCACCAGTCCTGGCTGCAAATTTGCAGTCTGTCTGGGTCTCCCCAAGACTATCAGAGACACATGCTTGCCTCCAAGCCTGACTGCATGTAACTGCATGAACGCACAGTACTGCATTATAAAATCATTCTCTATCAGGACATCTGCAGGCTGGTAGTTTGGTACCCTTGTTGTCTTGAGACAACCTACTATTGGCATTTTGTCATTCCCACTTACTAGCTCTTTCACCTTTTATTCTCCACCTTGCCTCCATGGACATCTATATTCTACATGGCCCCACTGGTTGCCATTTAAAACATTTAACCCTAGGTCCTGGACATGTACCTGGACTAGTGGCGTCCCCAGCTATTGGCAGATTCTGTTGGAGCTGTCTGGCTTGCACCTACCATGGGTTCCTTTAGACCCATAAGCAGCACTGGGTGTCCCTTTCCTGTGAAGGGATGCCCTGCTTGCTAGGTTTCAGTCTCCATTCTTCCCCAACTCATCTACAGTAAGACATTGTCTATCAGCTAACCAGATCCTCATGTCCTCAGGCAAAATGCAACGGGCTTGTTCCCTCACCAAAAGGTCTGCCAGTCCTTCAGTAGTGGTGACCTGACATCCATTCACCCATCTATGAAAATAAATGCTTAGTTCAGCAACATATTCACATACAATTTCATCTGCCTTGTGCCTTATGCTCACAAAACTTTTTCCTATATGCTTCAGGTGTTAGCTTAAAAACATCTAGCAAACAGATCTTTGCAACATTATAATTTAAAACTTCCATGAAGTAAGGGGATCAGGAACCATACCCATAGCCCTTGGTCAACATTATACTGTTTGCATACCCTCTCAAATATATGAATAAAACTATCAAAAGTATCCCCTCTGTAAACTGTGGAAGAAAGTTACTGACCTTTGTTGTTTCTGGGGTTCAGTTACTAACTTCCCCATTACCTCCATGACTTTGGCGAAGAGTCAGCATCTCCTTTTCATGTTGAGTCTGCCTCTATCCTCAGATTCCAGGCATATCAGTTTCTCATTCTCCCCAGCCTGCAGACGTTGCAGTTTCTCACTCTCCTCAGCTTGCAGACATTGCAGTTTCTCATTTTCCTTAGTCTCTAGACACCTAAGTCTCTCTGCTGCTTCTATTTTGAAATGCTTGGCCTCCAACTCTAGTCTCTTTAGCTCCAGATGGATTTTTACATCCTCTGTAGAAAGGTTGAGGTGTCCATTTTCTGAGTGTTGTATATCTTCATGGCCAGTCTGATCATCCTCCTGGTTGCTATTCTTGGATGCAGCTGTGACTAAAGCTGCAATCATGTCTGTTTTAGTCAGGTTTCCATGCACCAGTCATTTAGCCTGGCACATGTCAGCCAACTGGCTCCTTGTCAGCTTGCCATACTCCTCTGCTGACATGCTTGCTTGCTCTCACTGACTAACTAAGCTAACAAAAGAAATAAAGCAATTATGATATGACCTCTGAATTTTGACTGCATGGCTGATTTAGAGTACAAAAACACCTTCATTGATCACTGTATATAAGCTACAGGAATTCACTATCCACACCACTACCAACCAATTAATATTTGATGTGGCTATCCCACCATTGCCAAACAATTAGCATGTGATGCCCGTGCACTGGCCCAGTAATCAAGGAGTCTTAAATCCTCACCACTAGTACCAATGAGGGATGTGCACATTGGGAGGATAACAAGTACACACACGGTAAAGTACAATTTCCCTTAAGAGCACAGAGTACACAGTCAGTCTGGGGCTGGTTTCTCCCTTTCTTTCCAGATCCTCGATAAGACTCCCCACTGGCACAGCTATAAGGTTCAGATCTCAGCCGAGTGGTCAAGCCAAAACCTTTAGCACCTTCTCTGTCCAACCAGTGCTTCATGTCCCTGCCCAAGTAGCTGACACATACACACACACACACACACACACACACACACACACACACACACACACACACACATACACACACACACTTTGAGATTTGATTCATATACAGACACATAGACACTCCTGGGGAAGGCTGGCACAGATTCACTAGCTATGCCCCCTTCTGACCAGACTATAAGGTAGTACCAACTGCCACCAATCACTCTTATCAGCTACTCTAAGTCCCTTGGAAAGGTTGACCAATTCTAATGTGTAATGTTACTATTATCCAAATGGATGTGTGTCCAAGGCTAAGGCTATTTAGGAGTGGCCTATACAGTGTCTCCAAATACATATGCAAGTACTCTAAAAGCTTAATTATCTCTACACAAAACCTGCCACATTTAAAAGGTTTAAATATATTTAATAATAAATAATAAAAGCACAAGAAAATACTCATTAACTCAACACAGTGACAACAGTGTTCACAATCACAGGAAATACTTTAAAACAACATTGAAGGACAGTCTCACATAAATAAATAAAACATCTAACTAATCTTGCTATATTCTTATCTATCTCTAACAGAAACTATGTTCTAAAGAACTTATTTACAGAGCATGGCAAGTGCTGGTGAGTGGAATGTTTTCAGATGCAAGACAAGATACAAAATGCACTCTCTTTTTCTCTAAGATAGTTCTTAAGTTATTACTACACATTACTCCTGAATTATCTCAGATTACATCATTCTCCTCACCTCTGCCTACATTTCTCAGGCTAGCAGGAACTTAAATTTTACCATGTCTCTGTTAAAAATACTTATCTCTCAGAATCTGACAATTCTCTCATAGAAGCTTGCCTGAAACCGAAAATCATAAAACAATTACCTGGGAAACTTGTAATTACCTTTGTTTCCAGAGAATAGAAAGAAGCCCCTAGCCTGGACATCCTGTCTCTTAGCTGAGATAAACTAACTTTATAACACATAGTAAAACTCTTTTCTTATCAACTTATTTTCTTAAGAGTTTTGCAAGTTAACTCTGTATGTCCCAATTTCTACTATGAAACCATATATTTGCATTGACATATAGTTTACACACATTTCTGCTTTTTTCCAGCATGGTTACCACCTTTTCAAATGCCCAAAGTGGGACATGTTTGGTATAAACATCATATTTTGCAGGGCAAGACATACCTATGGCCAGTACAAAGGGAAGAACTTCACTTTTTTTCCTAAATAAAAGTTTATTCTTGTAGCATTTAGTTGCTTATTCTGTTTCTTATAACATTTAGATGTTTCAGATACAGAATAACTGTTTTATGCAACTATTATATAAAAGATAGGAAATATGTTTGTCCTAAAATATTAAGACATTTGACAATTTTTCAATTTTTTTCCAGGACACAACTGCCCAAAGAAGGACCGTTGCAAAGTGGGACAGGTGGCAACCCTAAGAGTGTACTGTGGTTAAAATCTTGAAGCTCAGTACAGAACATATAGTTTTCTTACATTTTTAAGGCAAGCATACAAATCATATTACTATTCACAAATGGCATTGAATTATTTACAAAATTATATCTAGCTGGGCTGGCAGTGTCACATCTCTATATAAATCATATTAATATTTTAAGTGACATAATTATTTACAAAATTCCAGCTAGCTGGGCTGGCAGCATATCGGTTTATTACAAATGGTAAGATGTTTGCAAAAGTTAGACAGAATGGAAGATTCTTTCAAGATGAAATACAGAAGGAAAGGAAACAGAAACAACAGTGAAGATAACAGGAAGAAAAAAGCAGTTCAGAAATGGTAACAATGGATAGGTAGAGCTCATTAACAACTAGAGTACAGTAAACATAGCTACTAAATAACTGTTAAAGTAAAGAAATGCCCAAAACAGTAATGAAGCAGCCTGCTTCTCAATGCAGACCTCCTTATTGATAAGTAAATGTATTGCAGTGAGGTATGGGGTGGGAGTGTTGCAACTAAGGATTTTCCATGGGTTTTAAACTAGGCAATTCATATGGGAAACTACTGCATGACTTACTTCACTATAAACAAGAACACATGAGAAAGGAAGGGAGGAGGATTCAAGCACCGAATCTTGGTGAACATTGTTGATACCTAAAAGAATGTGTGAAAAGTAAAACCATATTTTGGTAGTACAGGAGAAGAGGAGGGGGATGAGTATGGTAAGCATAATCACTAGCTCTGGGCTAAGGCATTATAGCTTATACTAGTTCAAGCCTGTCCACAAAGATAGTGAGAAAAATTAAAGCTGTAGGATGGGTCAAAGTCAGTGGCTCCCCCTGATGCAATCCAATAATCACAGATTTGCTTTTGTCAGAAAGGCATTGAATGGTCTCGGGGAAATCAGATGTGCAATCTGTGCATGTGAGTGCTAATCCAGCTATGTAACTGCATGTACTAAGAGTACTCATTTTAGCAGCTTCTGTTGAGATCTGGCTGCTTAAAATATTTTATTGTAGTATATGTGTGCTAGGAACTATAGTTAGTATACCTCTTTCATTTAGTTTGTGAATGATGTTTCATGCAGTACAAATAGCTGGGGTCTTTATTAGAGCATCGAAGTTTCAAAACTTCAAATGTTCTAATATAGACCTCTGTTCAGTGAACACTGAAAATAGCGAAGCTACAGAAAACCTAATTTTTTCCTAGGGAAAGAATCTGGTTGTCCGTTTCTGTCACTTTGCTATTTTCAGCACTGTGGTGAAAAGTTATAGGTCAGGTTCAGGTAAGTGTGCAATTGGGTGCGGGTTAGGTGAGCTAGGGTTAGGGCGCAGGTTAGGTATGTGTGCGATTGTGTGGACGTGAGGGTTAGGGCGGGTTAGGTGAGTTAGGGTTAGGGCGCGGGTCAGGTAAGTGTGTGATTATGTGGATGTGAGGGTTAGGGTGGGGTAGGTGAGTTAGGGTTAGGGCGCAGGTGAGGTGAGTGTGCGATAGTGATGGACCTTAGGATTAGGGTTTGGGTTAAGGTAAGTGGATAGTTAGTGGTGTATGTACACTTTAGTGTAGGGTTAGATGTAAGATTTTAGGTTTATGTGTGTGGATTGCTGTTTGTTTGGTGTGCTTGTGTTGCATGTATGTGTTTTGGAACAGCATTTTTTTTCCCTAGGAAAAAAATGTTAGATGTTATAAGATGTTGTAAGTTAAAACTTTCGGACAAAAATTCATGGACTTACAAAAGGGGTATGTATAGAAATGAAATAGATTATTTTACAGTATCAGAATGTTTAGCAATAGCAGAAGGGGGTAGTGGAAACAGAATTTTCTGATTATCTTGCAATATGGCTAGATATAAAAGAAAACAAGGAATATTTAAAAAATAGGCAAAATAGTAAAAGGGATAAATGAGAAAGCATGGACTGAAGAAGGAAAGAGATTAGTAATACAGTTATGGAAAGATTGTATTACTATGAGAACATTTTATAGAAAATGGTCTGAATGGTGGATGATATTTAAACAAAAATATAAAAAAATGCTTTTAAAGTGGCAATATGATGTGGGAAAAGTAGAGAAAGAAAAATATAAAAGAACATATAACAGTGTACTGGAAGATTTAGAGCATAATGATAGAAAGTACTTTGACCAAAAAGAAAAAAAAAATAATTATATGAAAGAAAACAAGAAAAAATACAAAAATTGTTATATATGCAAATATATTTTTTACAACGAAAAAGAAAAGTATCAAGTTACTTAAGTAGAATATCCAAAAAGTAGGAGACCAAGATTCAATCCACACAAATGTTTACTGAGCGCTTTCGTCTCTTGAATAGAAACTTCTTCAGAATAATACAGCATATTACCCAACAGCCTTATATATTTTATTCCAGCAAATTAGTCATCATCATTAGCTAATTAACAAAATAATGTCCTGAAAGGACATAGAAACATGTAAAGAGCAACACACACACACACACACACACACACATATATATATATATATATATATATATATATATATATATATATATATATATATATATTTATTGCACTCACAGTAAAAAAGAACAAAATGTGATTAAAAACATATCAAAGATACTTGAAAAATATATTTTATAATAAGTTCAAAATAATCAAAGTATATATGTTTTTGTTGTTTATTAGCATCCTACCCTAATAGTAGGTATTGATGACTGTCATATAAGAAATTGTGCTTTGAGCATGAGAACAGAGCTGATGGATACTGCACTAGTAAGACCCGGTACTTCAGGTGCATTCACCCTAATTTGCCATCTAAGCTCAGCCATTTCTAGGTAATCGTTGAGTGGCCCACCTCTTTCACCCTTCCTAACCTGCTCAATAATAGTGAATCTGAACCCATGTCCTTCATTGGTTACTATACGTCCTGCTAATGCATTTTTTACGTCTTTCCTACTGATGTCATAGTAGTGTGGTAAATTCTACTTCTAAACACATTTTTAGTTTTACCAATGTAAAAACTCGGACATTGGGTACATAGGGTGAGGGACATTACTCCTTTACTGCTGCAGGAGACTTTCCCTCGTGTAGTGTGTCTCCCATATTTGGGAATATAAATCTCCTTAGCTTCAATGATATATTGGCATTGTAGGCAATAGCAGCATTTAACCATCCCTGCCCCTATGTCAGGATCACATTTCTGCCTTTCCAACATATTTTTGATGCTACATTCCTTTTTATATACAATGTTGGGAATAGGGCCTAACAACTGTGCCTGTTCTGCATCAATTCTAAAAATGTTCCGGTTATGTTCAGTAATATTCCTGATGCTGTAGAAATGCTGATTAAACTTGAAAATAGCAGATTTTTTATGGATAGCCTTACCCCAGGATTCAAGAAGCTCGGCGCAAGGACAGTTTTAGCCTTGCGCCGAGCGTCCTCATTATAGATGGTGCAGCAGTGCCATATGAATATGTATGAGGGTGCGCCGCACCCTCGACATGCACAGGAAACGTGTGCGAGTGCAGGGGGAGTGTACAAGTGCTCTATGGAGTAGAAAACATGCCCCAACAGTTGCACAACCTACTATGCTTACTATTAGAGACCGCCTCTAATAGTAAATCAGTAATTCAATGTCCATGGATGCCAAAATGTATGCTAAGCATAAAAGAGTGTCCATGAACTGTGAAATAAAATCGAAGTAGTAAACGCACAAGCACGTAGTGGAATGTTGAGCCTCGTCCCTAGAACTTTCACAATTAGATTCCGTGTGTCCCTATTATACATTTGTATTGCTGCAATATCGGTGTAAGCAAAGTGCTGCATGTTTGCGCATCACTGCCCCCCGCCGAGCATAGCTTACACATCAAAATCATTCAAATAGAGAAAAACATGTGGAATTAATGTAAACATCAATAGTGTAGTGTTTAAAGCATCCGCCTAATGAACAGGCATTCACGGTTCGAGCCCAACAATAGTACATATCATTTTCCATCTGGAATGAATGTTGTTTTGCTGTAAAACCAACATAAGAGTATCACATGAGATGTTTAACTAAATGTCATTCAATCATAGTGGCACTGTCATAATGAATAAAGCACTAGTAAGCAGGTGTAAGCAGAAATAAGCAGCAGTAAACATATATAAGTACCAGTAAGCAAGTCTGAGTGTGCTTGCGCAGGTGTAAGCAGTGCCCAGCATAAGAAATGTATATAAGTATGTACAAATATATATATATATATATATATATATATATATATATATATATATATAAAAAGAATGAACAACGTAACAATAAAGCATACAAAAAGAATGAGAAGGGAATCAACAGCAGCCCAAGTATTATATAGCGCTGTCAGCATATGTCATATGAAGCTGGGCAGGAGTGAGCAAAGCACTGCTACTAACACCACAGGCAGGATATTACCAGTGGGAGTAACACTGTTGATCTGCTAAGTCTACTTTACAATCAGAGGGTAGTCCCTGTTGGGACTACCCAATAATTGATAGAATGTTTGGCCATCCGACCATTACACAAGCAAGGACAGGTATGTTCAAGGACTAATGGTGGGAGAGCCTGAGAATACATGGGTTGGGACAAAATACATGTAGGGCCCCTAATGCTTGGGAGAGGGCAATGTGTGGACATGTGTCATGGCTGCGATAACAACTGGACAATGGATGGTATGCATGTATGTTGAACTCGGGTGGGGTGGAGGAACTATGGGTATGAAATTATGGATCCAGGCGTGCCAGGGTTGGATGGGCTGGTTCTAACTGGACCGCCTTGTGGAGGTCAGAGAGTTCATTATAATTATATATGCATACACACATGCAGACATCTATATGTAGAAGTACACTGTCTGTAACACATTCATTCCATCTGCAGACATAAATAACATGAATGTGCCCTTACAAATCCCGACAGTAGATAGAATAATAGGTTGTGCATAAGAGGGAAGGGACAAAACTCCTAAAACGCAGAAGTGTGTACAATGTCCAAAGTCAGTACTGTGCTGAAAAAATCAAACGTGAGGACTTTTTCACACATGGAATCATTCCTGTGATCTGCCTGCTATGACAACGCCAATTACTAAATCGGTCTGTTTGTAAAAGAAATACACCAAACACGCACATAATTAGGCTCTCATGTGTAACGTGTGCATTACCACATAGTCATACTTATTAATTTATTGTAGTGTCATGTTAATGGGAGTAAGGATGTAATGAAGTATAGAGTCTAATCCTGACATAAAGACATGCGTGCCCCATGTTTGGGAGTTCTGAGGATACGTGGAGTGAGTCAACTGATGGGATGGGTCTACAGGTGTAGGGAGTGGCCAATGTGTAGTGGTGTGGATACACCGCAAATTCAACTGGAGAATGGGTGACTACAGTGTCAGTGAGGTGTTGGGGTGGGTGTTTGGGGAACCAGGGGTCATGGGTATATGGGTATATATGCAAATGAAGCAGCACAGCAATAGTCTATTGGTTAGCGCAACCGCCTAACGAACAGACATTCCCATTACGAATCCCACTGCATCACATACCATTTACCATTGGTAATCTGTACATGAACATCTTTGACATCTGTCCACTGTATAACCTGCAAAATAACAATTAAATGTGAACTGGAGCGAAATGTCAGTGTCATAATGAATAAGGCTGTCCCATGTACTTTTCGTCAATTCTACTTCACCGGCTAGCAGAATGTAATTGCTGAAAGCAATTACATTCTGCTAGCCGGTGAAGCAGAATTGACGAAATGTACTTGGGACAGCCTTAATAGTGCCGGAACGTTTATTTCTTGGTGGATTCTATCTTTTTTGGTTACCAGTTGTATAATGAATAAGGCACTTGTAAGCAGGTTTAAGCACATATAAACACCAGTAAGCGTGTGTAAATGCATTTGCACAGGGTATGCATTGCTTTACAGACACACACATATAAATATATATATCAATATATATATATATATATATATATATATATATATATATAGTATATAAATATATATATATATATATATATATATATATATATATATATATATATATATATATATATATATATATATATATATATATATATATATATATATATATATATATATATATATATATATATATATATATATATATATATATATATATATATATATATATATATATATATATATATATATATGCGTGTGTGTGCGTAGATATACATAGATATACAGCTATGACGCAAACAGCACACATGAATGATATATATTCACAGGCTATGCCAATGGAAGTGAGGGGCCCAAGCAAGAAACATGAAACACGTAGCATGACCTTCCACCCCACCCCCCTAGCCGGACAAAAGAAACATACACACAAACCTGCAAACAATGTAAATAGTCCACTGCTCCCCAGACCACAGGCAGGATATAATTGGGGGGCTACACAGTGCACCCATGAAATCTAATCTCAGAACACAGACAGGAGCGTTCCTTGTGGGACACCCCGAAAATTGACAAGACCAAAAGAAGGTGATACGCTGAACATTCTGGCTGTGGTGTGTACATACCTGGAATACAAGGGTGGGAAAGCCTGATGACCCATGGGTCGAGACAATGTATGACATGGGTCCCATGAAGTGGAGCATGGGCAGCATGTAGTGGTGTGTTCAGACCTGACCAGGACCCAGAGTAAGGATGGGTCCTGTAGAGGAGGTGCGAGGGGGAGGACTATGGGTAGCTAGTTATGGGTCTAGGTGTGCAGGAGTTGGTTGATGTGGGCCTATATGGACAGCCCCAGGGATATAAGCAAATGTGTTCATTGGGCAGAGGCATCACCCAATGAGCAGCCACACCCACTATGAGTCCCACTGCAGCAAAGTGTAATCTATATGGCAAGGAATGGAATAACCAGATGTAGATGTAGATATGTACAGGTATGTGTGTGTACATCTACCCATTGCGACATAGAGATAAACTTCTCTCTCTCTCCATAGTACAAATGTATACATACAGAGAAAGAATACATGTACATACCTACATGTAGATATATACATATGCAGACACCCATAGACCCAAATGTTGTTTTTTATATATATATATATATATATATATATATATATATATATATATATATATATATATATATATATATAAACTATATATAAATATATACATGTATGCATACATATACAGATATATTTGTATATAGTAATGTATATATATATATATATATATATGAAACTGTAAATATTGTAAATATACACATGTATATAGCTAGGATATGATACAGCAGTTACGAATTACATATGTTCACAGGCCGTGCATATGGGGATGAGGGATCTAATAACCAAACGTGTAACATGTAGCATCAACCCCCCCCCCCAGCTAGGTTGGTGAGACATACAGACACACAATAAAAGTAAACACACCACTGCTTCCCAGACCACCAGCAGGATACTACCAGTGGGAGAGACCTGCCAGGTCTAATCTTGTGGGACACCCAAAAATTACTGATCAGAGTCAGTCCCTGTAATGATTCATCAAATCAGGCTGTAGACGTACATGGACCAGTAGGTTGTGCAAGCCTGATAACCCATGGGTTGACACAATGTACGACATGTGTCCCGACATGCAGAGAGTGGGCAGTGTGTATTGGTGTGTTTATACCCCACCTGCACCCACACTAAGGATGAGTGCTGTAGAGGAGAGGAGAGGCAGGTGGTGGAACTATGGGTATGCAATTATGGGTCTAGGCGTGCAGGTGTTGGCTGGTGCAGTCATATTAGGACCACCCTGGGGATGTAAGTAATATTCCGAAATGGGCATAGCTTATGCCCATACCTCTCAACCCCTAAGAGCAAATCCACTGGACAGGACATAAACCATTTGGGGAACAAATAGAGACCATACCTCTCAACTGTCCCTCATTTCCAGGGGTGTCCCTGATTTTGACTCAAATTCTAACTCTGTCCCACTTAATCCCTCCTAAAACTAGTGAATTTTGGAGGAAAGGTGGTGAATTACACGTCATGAATAATGACAACAATTAAGAGTTATAAACATCATTTACCTCAGAAAATGTGTATTAATTCATATGCTCTGAGTCTGTCAATGCGCGAGGTTAATAGCACTAATATTTTAAATGTGTCCCTGATGTTGTCATGACTTGTCCCTGATTCAGTTGATATTGTACCCAATCGTTTGAAAGTTCTGATAGGGACAGAAAGCACATATTCCACATACATCCTTAGAAAGATGATAGAATAATAAGTATGCAGTAGCATGACTCGGCTGAAGGATGTGGGTTCCAAAACCCAATTACTTGTTTGTATTGAATGGTGTCAGTTCCCATGTATTAGCCAGACAGGTGCAGATTGTAAGAGGGACACACCAATAGTATGAATCAAACTCTGGACAGGCTGTGGATTCCGTACAGCCGAACAGCATACTTACACCTAATGGGTAGCCATTCCCAATACTGTAGGCATGTAATACGATGTAATAGGCATCACAAGTTAATATCACAGTCCTCACTCCCACCCAGGGGTGTGAGTGTCAGATGCAAACACCAAATACAGTGATTTGCAAGTGCAGGAGCAAGCATGTGTAAGACTGTTTGGCTGCCGGTATGCGAGTATCACACTGGTGAAGCAATGTAGAGGCTAACTGAGTGTAAGAAACTGTAACCAGAGGATAGCATTGCTTAGCTCCATGCAAACCCATGCACACCCACTCACAACTGCTTTAATGTGCCTTAATCACTCTGCATCCAACGGTCTTGTTCTGCCCAACAACAAAATAAATGGTCTCTGAAAGGCTTGTAAGCAGGACCCTGCAAACCACAGCCAATGTGATTTGCCACTAAGCCATGGCAGATATACAGACATTGGATGTTATCACAAACATATCATCCAGCACAGTCATTCAACAGTATAGGAAATGTATTCCATCATGTAGATCTATGTGTGTGTGTTTATGTCCAGATATAGATACATACATATATATAGATATCTCAATAACATCCCATGTGACAACAAAGCATTAAAAAGGAATGAAAAGAGAAAAACCAGCAATGCCTGTATTATGTAGTGGTGTTGTCCTATGTAATATCAAGACTCCCACAGACAGACATGTGTCATTAACACATGCAAATATTTGTACATTGGCCAAATACATCACTCTGTGCATTTTATTTACATTAACACAACAGTTCCTGCCCAATCATTATGTGAGAACAGTACTCTTACAAGGTGTTGTGTGCGACATCATCATCATGAAAAAGGTAAATGGGGTAACCATAGAGGGACTGGTAGTGTCTTGTGTACAATGCGGTCGTCTACATCACGTGTATCTGGGAACCTTAGGAGTCATGTGCATACCAGGATCGTGTGCCTGAGAGACAGGGGTGAGAACAACTGGAGTATGTTGTGATGCAAATTAAAAAGGTTACATGTGTCCAGTGGACACGTGTGTGAAATGGACAGCTATGTATGGGGCAAATGTTGTTCTAGGAACAGATTGGCCGTTTGTTTCCATAGAGTAAGAGTGGGATGTGAGGGAAGGAGAGTAGGTATACTCGTGGAGGATAGGTTGGGTAGGATGACAGACAATACAGCATACAGGGTCAGTATATGACACATGTGGGGAGATACACCTTGGACAGGGAGGGGTGTTCTGAAATCACAAGCCCATGAGCCCCCATATGGAAACAGTGGAACAGAGGTCCCCAGACATGGGCAGCCACCACTGTACCAAAACAGCCGCAAAGGTGGCTGTGCTGGGGGCTGTCTAGGAGGGGCAGGCTCACCCTCTAAATGTGACACTCTGCCCTCAAGCTGGTGTATCTGGCCTTGAAACCCTTTGTTGAGCCCCCTACGGACCATGTCCAGGACTGTATGACAGCGGACAAGGTCCTGTCTGGACCTGCTCCCAGGGGGGACAAGCCCCATCCTCAGTGGCGGTTTCACCAGAAGGTGGTGCAGAGCCAACAGAGGTGGAGGTCCAAAGCTGGGCCCCAGATGTGCTGGTGCCCACTGCCATGGCCAGCTGAAGTGGGACAGGAGGTTTTGCCAGGACCTCCAAACCCATATAGCCTATGGTGTTGCAGTCTTAACACAGATATGGCTTAGTAATAGTCAACAGCATTCAGGATTACTTATAACAGCATGCATATATATGACAATCATCCCAACACAACAGATGGTATACATTTGCAGAGGGAGCACAACACATGCATATATACTGCATGACATCTGTACAAAGTGTAGAAGACTAGTGACTGCAGCTATGAACAGTGGCCCATTATTGGCATGTCACTGTGAGAACCTCAGACAGTGACTGTCATACCACTGTTTGATGTGACATAAGTCCAATTAGTCATGCAATGGCAGTAACTGTCATCACTATCACCATGTCCTGACTACAATCCTCACACTATGCTTCTGCTGTTCACAGATGTGTGTTCAGTGAGTAACACAGGAAACAAATGGTTCCACACACTGACCAGTCCATAGATGGCCCTACAGATGTGGGTTCCCTCACAAACAGAGCACTGTTTTGTCAGTTTTAAAACATGCAGAATAGCCATTGCCACACACAACTTGTTAAACTGGCAGTAGTCTCAATGAAGCATAGCTACACTTACATGCTGTAATCATGTCTGGCACATCACCCTCCTGTCTTTAGGTTATTTTCCACTATGTATGTTGTTTGAGGAATATCCAGATATCATCTGTGATGCCATTTACCAAACACCAGATCCAGGTTCCACTCACAGCGTCTGTCATGGACAAACACCAACATGATGTTCCTAGATATTGTACTGTGTTTCCATGCTATTGGCTATAGGAACATCACCACAACTGTTCCACATGCAACCACCTAGAGGAGGACTGCAATAGGTGCAGAGGCCATCACCTGATCATGACCATTACTTACAAAACACAAGCTCCTGCTGAGCAGGTGTACAACTCCACATTCACCAGAGAGTGTTTGGGATGGACAGACAGAGGCGAAGTACATCAGAGAAGGGCTTGGAGACTAAACCCTAAGCATCGTCTGTCACACACATACCAGAACAGGGGTTCAAACCCCTGACTGACTAGTCATTACTATTACAAGTGCATGCAGTTACTCAATTTGCCACAAAGCTGACATGTTGATGTGCTGTAAGAACATATATGTGTGCTGCTGAGCGACATCTGCAACAGAGATATAGTAGACATACATTAGGTGTAGCACACATGGCTGTCCACATGAATGGATGTCATTGTCAACACAAGCCACACTCTCCAAGGGACTCAGACACATTGCCACACTTTGCCAGGCCCACAAATACACTTCCTAATTACTTAGTTTGCCACACTGCAGTAATGCACAGGTACTACATGCACCACAGGGGATATCCGGAGGTCCTATGGGCTAGGGCGTGTGAACGTGTCTGACATCAGTCAGTATGCCAATGGGAGTTATACTGGGTGTGACTGTTGTTGGGAGCATCATACCCCACATTCAGACACAAGGTGCCAGTACTGACATGCATGTGTGCATTGATTCATGGGTGTGAAGTGGTTCGCTGTGCAAGGCTGGGTGAGGGGTAATCCTTGGCATTATGCCACCTGACAATGATGTGCAGTGTGGTTCAGGGGAGTAGTGTCTGCAATGTCCCACACAGATGGGTATTGTATGAACTGTGCTGTCATTCTAGTTGCCATTGTGCATGGCCGTTGCTTTGCAATGCATGCCATGTCTGTGTTTGTTAGTCCTTGACATGGTTATTGCCTGGGATGTGCATGTCCCACAATAATGTACAGTGACATGTACAAGTGTATCTGGTATGGCTGGCACATGTTGTGTACATATACCGTTATCCTCAGATATGTCAATACTGGCTTGGTGTAGCAGGTCTTGCTTATAGATAGCAGGTTGACCTTGCACCTGCATTGATAGCATGATACAGGTATTCCCTGGTGTCATTCACATCTGCCATACAGGGCATGTGTGTAAGGCATTGTATGGCCTTTGTGGATCACATTTGATGGCACCACATATGTTGCAGGCATACAGTGGGGAACATAGTGAAGGCACACTGTCCACAATTATGTGCCTATTGTACTGCTGGACAGGGTGCCATGCCCTCTGCAGCCCACTGCAATCACACCATGCCTACAATCTGTCATCAATATGCAGGATACTAGCAACATAGCGGGATATTCTAGGCAAATGTGTTTGTGTTCAGAACATATTCCAGGTAATAGTAGGGTTGCATACTTTGTTCACCAGGCATTTTGCCAGATGTAGAGGTATGGCTTGCCAGTACAGTCTCTTGGCTGACTGACATCTGTACTTCTTGTGAGGTGGACATTGTGACATATAATACGGACACCATATAGGAAAACTACAAAATCCCCTCCCCAACATATCCAGTGGTTAGACACTTGCAGCCATCTCCACACAAGCTCTGACTGTCAAACCCACACACACACCTGCCATGCCTTGGAATAGAAACCCTACCTTACTAGGTTATCACACTACAGCACTACACAGTTACAGCACACACTACGGAGATTACAGGGTTACAGCAATCCCAGAGGTGTATTACTAGGTGGGTGACATCAGCAGGTTTGCCAAAGGTGGTTATGTGAACTGTAAAGAGTGTGCACACTCTAAAAAGCATTGTTCCTTTCTTAGGCAGACAGACAGACACACACACACAGTTGGCCTGCCTTGGAATAGAAACCCAACCAAACTAGTTTATCACATTACAGCATTATGCAGTTATAGGACACACTACGGAAAATAATGGGTTACAGCCGTCCCAGATGTGTATTTCTAGGTGGGTGACATCAGCAGAATTGCCAAAGGTGAGTATGTGAATTGTAAAGAGTATGCATGCTCTAAAAAGCATTGCTTCTTTCTCAGGCAGACACACACAGTTGGTCTGTCTGGGATTAGAACACCTACCAAACTAGTTTATCACACTACAACATTATGCAGTTACAGCACGCACCACAGAGAATACTGGATTACAGTATTCCCAGAGCTGTATTTGTAGGTGGGTGACATCAGCAGGATTGCCAAATACGGGCATTTCAAGTGCACTGCGAGTTGTACATGTCTGTTACCTCTGCGTGTACCCGCTGCTTACTGTCACAAAAACTCATTTACACCTGACTTATTCAGTCCTAACTGACAGTATCAACAAAGCTTGTAGGTCTTGAACCCTGGACCATGCACACTGAGGTCATTGGACTTACCACTAAGCCATCTGGGTTGTATACATGCTGCATGGATTTTATAATGCACATCTTACTACAGGTATTCCACAGTACTGAAAACAAATGGGACAGTCACTTTGTGTATATATGTACAGTACCCTTGAATGTACTATACTCTGTGAAACAACAAAGACAAGTCTACATCTGTACAACTGTCATAACTATATATATATATATATATATATATATATATATATATATATATATACATACACCTATGGGATATGTATGCACACACACACACACACATACACACACACACATATATATATATATATATATATATATATATATATATATATATATATATATACATACATATATATATATATATATATATATATATATACATATAGACAGACACAGCTATAGCCATACATATATATGTGTGTGTATATATATATATATATATATATATATATATATATATATAGGTCATAAGATCGACAGCTCATTTGACTGAAACTCATTTGGTCAACAGCTCATTTGGCTGACAAAAAGTATTCAAGGCAAAAACCTGGGATTTGCCCCCCTCCCCACTGTTGTGCGACTGTGGCGTTGTTATATATAGTTGGGGGTGTGTGGGGGGCACAGCCCCCCACCTATACTTTTTGTCAGCCAAATGAGCTGTCGATGAAATGTGTTTCAGTCATATGAGCTGTTGATCTTATGACCTAGATCCATATATATATATATATATATATATATATATATATATATATATATATATATATATATATATATATATATATATATATATGTATATATATATATATATGTCTGAACACCTTTTGTGGCACAGAAGGGTTCCAAAGGAACTGACGTGTACACAAAACAGAGACATCTCTTGTGTTCTAACATTTAAATCTTAATCAGTTCACCAGAGAAGGGATGGTTGTTGTGTATGTGGAGATTGAAGTGGGGAATGATGGCTAATGTAATCTGCCCCAGGGATTGTGTAGTTTGGGTGGGGGAATGATGGGTATGGACATACACCCTGGTGACCAATTGTATTTCACAGCTTAACAGTGGAACAGGCAACTAACATACCCTACTGTAGTCTTGCTTGACTGTGTATACTTTACCATTCCTAACTATGTAATACTTTGCAGACACCAGTCACCACAGATGGCTACCATGGTGTGCAGCATGTTAAAAGACATTACACATGTGTATGCCTGGCTACAGGGTAGTCATGCACACAAACATGCACACACTTGCCAGTATTGTGCATACATATCTTGCCTATGTAAAGGTAACTAGTACAGTGGTATGCAGTTGGAGTATGTGCCACAGAACACATACGATTACACTTACTCTGATTCCACTTCTGAGCTGGGTGACATCACAAGACTGATTACTTGCAGTGGGGAGGGGGGAGGGGGAAGAGAGATGTTTAGCAGTTGACAAGGATAAAGGCCAGTGAAAAAGTTGGTATCTCTTTGGAATGCAGCAAACCCACTGTCATGACAGGATGCAGACACAAATACACACACACAACCACACTCAGTCATTTGCGGACACACACATTCAGGCATTTGCTGACACACAACATGCACACAGTTGCCAGTGGTGGGATCAGAACTCCTGCCTATCTACAGATCACTGTTACAGTACTACACAGTTACGAGATGTGCCACAGAGATTATACATTACAAGCCAGTCAGAATGCCCTTCCAAGATAAGGGACAACAACAGGGATACTGACAGTCATGAAGTGCATAGCTGTAAACCTGTGTGTTTAAAGTAGGTGTCCATTACAACCTGTATGCACAAACAAGACACATCATCTGCAGGTAGTACATAGGTAGACCTGAGAGATATAGTTGTAGCACAACAGGAACCTGAACTGGAGTATGCCCATCTATGGAATGGACAATTATTATCACTATACAGGGTTACAGTGCTCATGCTCATACACATAGAATCACAGAACTTGTTTGGATGCACTGACTCCAATTACACAAGGTGACAGTGGGCATGCTCATACACTTAGTAGCACAGGACTGTTTGGGATGCACTATGACTGTAACTACACAAGGTTACACTGGGCATGCTCATACACTTAGTAACAAAGGGCTTGTTGGATACACTGACTCAAATTACACAGGGTGGCAGTGGGTATGCTCATACACCTAGTAGCACAGGGCTGTTTGGGATGCACTCCGATTCTAACCACAGAAGGCCACAGTGTGCATGCTCATACACTTACATGTACAGAACAGATTGTAATGGGCTCCTATTGTAAACACACAGGTTTACAGCTATGTACAGCTTACCTGTCAGTATATATGCACATCATGCTGGTTTACTACCAGATACCTGTAGGTGGCCTGTAAATGATATATCTGTGTCTGTGCTGTGTGATACACATGCATACATGTACATGAAGTACTGAAATATATATGTTAAGTATACACAATCATGCATGTGTGGACGTGACAGACAATAGGTTATCTGGGACACCCAGGTGGATGCTACCTACAGCATGTGTCACACACCTTGCTCCCCTGAAAGGCATACATTGATAGCAGGTTGTGGACAGTGGCATTATACTTGGAACAGTGGCATGTGCAAGCATAATGTGTGAGCCACATTGTGTAATGGTACTGAGGTGCAGGTGTCAAGATGACCTCTAGCGGCTGTGTTAGCAGTTGTCATTATTAGCAGGACTTCTACCCGAAGTAAAACTCTCATTGGTTATGTACACAATTTCTGCTGCTGTCCTTCACCTTACATGTGGCAGTGATGTCATGGTACGAGTGGCAACTGCTAGACCAACACAATGAGCCAATGTCATGCTGTTATTATGAGGTTGTCCAGTATCTGTCATTCCAGGCTGTCATGACTGAATGACAAGCCTTCAACAGAGAGCACATGCATCCATGTTTCAAGTGAGTGTGGATAATGGCTAGGTCGCATTTACCCATATAGTCGCAGTCCAGGGCAAATGTCCTACACACAGAAGTAACACCCTGACACCTAGAAGATAATTGCATTGGATGCTTACGCTAACCAGTGCTAGATGTGTGGCTTTAGTAATCCATTTGCTCAATGTAGAACCTACAATGGGGAATAATGGTATCTGTGCAGTGAGGAACAGCTGGCTGACGGCTCTGAAGTGCACAATTGCACTACCACCATATAAATCAGATCCAGACATGTGGGCAATAACACTGGTATGGACCATTCCAGGTGGGGGTGTCCACATATTCATAAAGGCTACTCAGAAGTAAAGACCACTGCTCCGACATAATCACAGATGAGTCATGTACAGGTGACAGTGGCAAACGCTGCATTCTAGGTTGTATCCTCATATACATCCACCACCTTGTCCCCAGACTACCAACACACATCCATATGTGGTATGACATAGTATGGTAGACTACCAGATAACCTTCGATTGGTGGACTGTACCTAGGCCTACATCAACTGTGCAAAGTATACATGTACAGACACAGCTGCATAATGTGTTATGCAATGCAATAATACCACTGCTTGTAACCCAGCTGAGTTGTATACATACCAGGGTCCCTTGGATGTTGTCAGCATTAACACAGTTGACTATTGCTGTACACCAGTAAACAACATCCTCATGGTTGGATGACCTAACTGTACCTGCCCTGGATATGTACATCCCACACTCATACAACATAAATGACATTACCATAGCTTTCATTATCCTTTCTACATACAGGTGGCTACAGTCATTACACACATGCACATGGCAGATAGTATGCTAACAGTACATCAGGTTTGATATCTATGTTAACAGATGTAATATTCCCTCTATACTGGTCACCCATGACACCTACCATATCATACAACAACCCATGTTCCATGTATGTCATTAGACATGTCCACCTAATGCAATGCCTACAAACATACCCAAATAACAGGATCATAGGACCTACACAAGTCCTGTATTGACAGACTCAGGGAAATCCAGCTCTGCTCTGTATGTTCCTGAGTAGTCACAGGTGATATGTTCATGACATGTACAGCCATGTGTGCCCACAGCTCCTACTTATACCCCATGTCAACATTTGCAAGCCATGCATGCTGTGTGATGTCTGGACATTAGCCTTAGTACCACAATAGACAGTACATGCTGGGGTGAGATGTTTATAAGCCACAGACCTCGCACATGCTTGAATAAGTGTACTGCCTAGCTCTAACAGAGCACATTGCTGGCACTCTTCCAGTAAACATGAGAGTGATAATGTTTGCCAGAGGCCTAGGCTGCACCATTGGATGACATCATGTGTGTGTGTTAGGGCCTGTGATATCATTGTGCATGTGTGGATGTTATGCGTAGGTGTGTTGAGGTGCCCTACATTTGTTTCTGGTGTGTGTTTGTATGCATGCACACAGGTCTGGCATGTGGCTGGCCTACACAGGGGTATTATTGACAGCTGCAGACTGTACAAGGCAGGTTTTGCAGTTCACGGTATCCAGCCATGTCCACGTGACCTGCAGCTGCCAGGGGTTGTACGGGCACTACCAGGCAGAGGTCCAGATTGGGTACTGTCTGATGACACATGTCCACTGGAATTGTGTCCCTGTTGGGACTATCCAGGACCACGTGCACATGGCCTGCTGTGTCCTGATGTAGACTGCACAGCACCAGCTGCACTGCTTCTACCTCCAATATGGGAGCAGGCATGTGCAGTAGCATGTTCACGTAGACCTTCAACAGGTGATGTAGCTGACCTACGTCCACGTGCCCGATGCCTCACTCCCACCAGATGTTCCAGCACAGACATTCCATGCTCAAGGATTGAAATGCCACGGTCAAATACTCCCACCATGCCACCCAATCGTCTATCCAAAACATCTGCAAGATGATGGTGAGCATTTGCAATTCCTGGATGTTGTCAGTTAATGAATGGACAGCAACCCTCTGAAGCCTCAGACCTTTTCTGATGTGCCATTCAGCACATGCCTGTGCCTCTATTACAGCCTGAAACATGCATCTGGTGACTCCAGCTGATGTGCTTTGTCTTTCAAGGGCATGTTGTCCAGTGATCCTCCTATGAGTAGCACTGGGCACATGCCTGTGCGGGACATCACCAGTCAGTTGACTGGGATCATGGTGTGCAGGCACACCTTCCATAGTCTCCAAACTTCCCTGTTCCATGCTACCACCTGCCAACTGTCCTTCCTCTATGGCCAGTGGTGATGGGGTATGTGTAGGCAGGAGAACAGTGTGCAAGGATGAGGGAGATACAGGTGGAATGGCAACCAATGGCACAGATTCAGCCCCTGACAGCCCTGCCTGTGCCTCAATCATACTATCATCAGCACAGCTAGAGTCTGTGGGGACACTAACATCAGGTGGACCACAGGAGGGCAATGTACCTGTGAGGGGAAGACAAGAACTATACATTACAAGTTATACCACACAGACACACACAGGCACACACAGCCACACGCTACATGCAGGTGATATGGCAGATGTCATTCAGCTTAGACAATTATAGTGGTAGTTATCATACATCCCTGAGTTGCACACAACAGCGTGCATGTGATATATCAGACGGCATGCACCTTACACAATTATAGTGGTGGTTAGCATACATGCCTGTATTGCACCGTTTGTGTTAGTAGCTTGTGCCCCATACCTGCAACACAATGCATGCACTTTGCACCATTGCACCACACTGCAATAGTGTGTGCAATATACACCACATATTAACAGACCATTGCTGACCTTTGTACATCTGCCACTGATGCTTTGTGTTGGCCACCACCCCTATGTGTGAGGACATGAGCAGAAGGGTATGTCGACTGCATACTATGTTTGCCTGAGCCCTAGCTTGCATATCTCCCACAAAGCAGTGCACGTTTGTTCTACATTATTCCACCTACCCCTGAGGTGAGTGTAGACATTGCGCATGTGGCTGTACACACATGTTTGACATGGCTGTCCCTACTTTGCAATGGTGACACAGACCAGCACAGGTTTACAGTACACTGGCCTGCTGTGTGGCATATGACCTTGCCAATCACATGTAGTATGACATGTCTTCTGCTGACATGTTGAATGACATGCATACATGTGTAACACAATGGTGTCCTTTCCAATCTGCAGTACGGTAATGATGTCCCAATGCAGGGACGTGTTATACTAACATGGGCCTTCAGCTGATGCAAGGTTGTCTGTCCATGCTACAAATATGCAGTGGCATACTGCACATTGAGCTGATGTGCATATCCATTGCAGGGTATCATGTGGCTTCAATATTGCTATACAGTGTGAGTTACTGACACAGTTCATAGCCATGACTGAGTTCACATACAATACATATCTAATGTGGAATGTGACCCACGTCACTGAGGTGTATACACACTAAACCCTAATGTGGAATGTGTGACACAGGTCACAGAAGGGTATACAGATGACAACCCTGCACATCTGTAACCATATTACTGATGCCTGGCAACTATGCCCACACATGGCTAACTTAGCAGTACTCTATGTCCCACTTGCCATCTGTGTATATCACACACATGAGGAGCAGGCATGACAGTGATGTCTGACACCAGCAAGGTGAATGTACTGGATATGTGGCCTGATGTGGTTGTATGTGTAGATTGTGCAACACATGCATGCATTTGGATACTGTATAGGTGAATGCTTTCATGTTGTGACACTCAAGATAGTCAAGACATGTTATGTGGTGGTTTCATGTTATGCCTGCACAAGCTGTGCACAGACCTGTATGATGTTTAATGTTTCACATCTGCAATATCACCATTACACAAAGGCCATAGTTGTATTGTGTCGAGCCAATGTACAACAGGGTGTACACACATGTACATCACTTATACTGTGTGTGTTGCTTCATGTCTCTGGCCATCCACCATGGTCATGTGTACACATGTTCTGTCCAATGGTTGTGATGGGCATTTATTTCACATGTTAGTGTTCTGCCATATGACATACACTCATAGATGTCATATGCTGCACTGAGGACAGGGTTATGCAGACAAAGGGTTGTATGTATGGGACGTGAGACATCATGTTTTACAGGATAGTTGAGCAGTGTTGCAGTTAGCCCACTACATGTCATGGACTTGTCAGATAGCACATGACATTGTGTGACATTCATAGCAAGGGTATAATCCACAAGGGTGTATCCTGTGGGTCGGTCATACTCCAGCTCCAACAAATTTAGAGTGTATGCACACATATGCTCTCTGTATAGTACTGTTTGTATTCCCAACATGTTTAATACTGGTATGTAGTACTTGTTCCTACAGTGAAATGCACCTCCACTATTGTATTCACAGCTGGCAATGACAGTTTGGAAGGTTTAGTGTAGGTGTTTCATATAGTCTTCAATTGTTTCACATGGGTAACCACTGTAATGCATTGCAGGTCTGACCAGTGTCTATTAACAGGACCACCATACATTATGTGTACGTGTGTTATGCCAGATAGCATGCAATTAATATGATCTGTGCATTATCAAGCCTAGTAAATAATAACAATCTCACCTGACACAGGCTGTTGTCGCTGCCAGAGGTACCTAAACAGGAGTGTCACAGCAGTAAGATCATTATCCACACCTGTGTGATAACTACAGGGTGCAATGCCCATGTTAGCACATAAGCCAGTACAATACACTATACTATGGAGTATGCACATCTTTGCATACATAAAGTAGCAGACTACAGTATGTGGCATGTGTGCATACATGCCTTGCATATGATGTTACATTACATATTGTATAGTAACACATGTAACTATGTGAAATATAGTTGTGTTATAAGCGCAGTACTGACTTACCTGGCAACTCCAGGCTTGGTAGTTGAGAGACACCGACCTCCACAATACCAGAAAAAGCTTGTGGATGGAGGTCTGCAGGTGTCCCCAGGTTGGCCAGTAGCTCCTCTGTACATGTGAGTGGGGGATGTGTGAGTGGCCTCCCACCTGTTGCACCTTGTTCCCTGGCAATTGCATTAGCATGCTGTTTCACCCATCTTATGAGGTCAGTGCAGTGTTGATGCACCTGCTGATAGGTGCAATTGTGACCGCCAACATCATTTACCCTCCTGCGGAATTCCTCCCACAGGGCATCCCGTCACTGTGCATCCTGTGGAACATGGCTGAAGAGTGTTGAATGGTTGTCGAGGAGGTATGGAATCAGGACCTCATCCTCCAAGCGGGTGTACGCTGACAGCCTGCTATGTGGCATACCTGGAAGACATAATGATGGAGACAGGTCACAGTAACTCACAGAGAAGTATAGAAGTACAGCTGAACTTACATGTGTATCACATTTATTAAGATTACAACAGTTACTACATTCTGTGGAACAGTTTAAAGCATGGTACCACCAGTTTTCCTTCTTGTTTGTGTTTGGTTGAATCTCGGTTCTGTTTCAATGGCACAATGACTGCACGTATGTGACTGCTTAAGGTTCATTTGTGTAGGATTCAGCATTTGTGCATGCATTGTCCAACTGCATGGGTGCCATGACAGTCACCACTTTGCTCTTAGGAAACATAACATTGGCATTGGAGACTGATTATGTGTAGCATACTGTTAGCCCTGTTTGTGTGACTACCGTGATCCAGGCCATTGGGGTTGATGGAATCCAACATGCATTGAGCACAGGTGTTGGTACATGAGGAGTCTTCCCAGTTCATAATGGAATAGTTGAAAGTAGTCATTATTATAGTTTTCTGTCTCAGATCTAATCTTCACCATTGCAGCACATTATGACAGTTGGGAAATCCGTGGCATGGTGGGTGATCTGTCGCAAGGTGCAATTTGAATTCCACTTTGACACAAATGTAGTTGCTCAGCATAATGCATCTGAAGTTATACAAGTGCAACTAGCATGGGGGTGTACATATCCTTCAGGAATATGGACACACCTGCGGCTCATGTGTTCCAATAAAGGATAATGGGCAAGATGTGAGGTATGTGTTATAACATGGTCATGCAGGTGTGCTCCACAGAGCATTGAAACATGTCTCAGCCACTGCACAGATATGTTCTCCATGTTAAGTATTGACATATGTGTGTCCATATAGTGTTTCTGACATGTATCATAGTGTAGCGAGACCCACAGTTTATTGCTTGGCTGTTCCTGTAACAGCAATGGACCTTCACTTGAACTGTGCATGATGAAGGCACTATAGAGGAATCCTGAGTCATAGGCAGTATCTGGATTCCCAGGGGTGACAGGTGCAGGCCCTGTCTGGCAAAGAATCATGGTCTGTCAACCATGTTATCCCAAGCAGACAGATAGTGGATACCCTTAGACTTGCAACACTACATTAGACAATTGTGGAATACAATCCTTTTTTCCCTGTACTGCAGTATCATTTTGGCCAATGGCAGAATGCTACCCAGGCCTTGGGACACACCTGCATGGGCTACATGACCTAACAGTTCCTACATGTGTTTGCATGCAGTCCAGGCTACTGCATCACAGGTCATGCACAACAGCATGGAATATGCCAGAGCCATGTGTATAGTTCAAAAGGTGGTCTGAGTGTATGGGTATGTGACTAATCATGGCAGACAGGCAGCTGAAAGTATGTATGCCTTCATATAGGTTAGTGTGTAACATAGTGCTAGAGTTTGCATTCACAAATGAGTACTGTTGGGCATGTTTTCGCCACATGTTCTGAGGTGTGGCACAATTATGCAAACTATGTCATACAGTTTGTGTAGTTCATTGTCTGTCTCTTCCAGCTTGGGATGTCACTTGTTTGGCCAGATACTTAGAAGCATCTGTGAATGTGTGTGTGATTTCTGGTAGTGTGTGTGGGTGTCCTTACTGTGTTCTGGTAAGGGTATGTGTTGGTTGTGATAATGAGATGCATGTGTTAACCTATACTTCATGACTGTCCAGTCCAGTCATGGCTGTAGACTGGGCTGCCTTCCAGCTTACCCCTGTAGTTGCATCCCAAACAATGTATGGGGTGTGGTGTTAGGTTGGTTTGGCAGTGTACATGGCATAGAGATTACTTTCCCCCAGGATTGCCACATACACAAAACTGACATTAGTAAACACCAGTAGCTGACTAGTGGACATGCCTGTATCAGCATTCAGTACTACAAGTACCAAGTACTGTATTTAGTTTACTTATTGCTTATGAAGATGTTTTAGACAGTGATGCTCACATGTAAATATTTGTGTTATGGACATGACAACACTGGCTATAAGGAAACATTGTAGCTACCTTTAGCAGCAATCCTCCTCTGAGGAGCACATCACATCCAGGACCATGAGCTCTTTTGGGCACAGACACCCACTCTCCAAACAGAGTCATGAATCAATAGACTCTGATGTCACTATCAACATGATCAGGATATAATCAGATAGTATAAGCCATCACCTATGAAGCAGCTATTACACATGGGCAGCAGTCTCCTACATCTTACACTCCTACTGCAGATGTTACACTAGAGTTATAGATGATATGCAACCTGTTTCATTACCAGTACTGTGCACTACCTTACATACAGTATGTGCAAGCAGCTGTTAGGTTGGCAATGAGAGGTTAGGCTACACAAACCTGGTAGTTCAACCAGAGTGTCTCTACTCTCAATATCCACTCTATGTAAGTGTGCACATAGCCATTTGTCCCAGCCCTGTAACAAAGGTCACTACACATTTGCATAGCATGTACAAATGCACAGCTGTTACTGCTTGCAAATGATACTAGAGAGGTCCAGCCCTCTAACAAGGGTTACTACACATTTGCATAACAAGTACACATGCACAGCTGTTATTGCTTGCAAATTATATTAGAGAGGTGGATATTACATGTGTTATGTGCATGGATAGTTACCTAGCTCTTCTAATTATCTTTACTATCATGCTGCTAAACTGTCAGATGAATACAAGTGATATGTATCCTGTTATTGAGTATTGTAATTGCCAATAGACATAACTACTGTTTGCATAACATAACAGAACGTCTATGTAGAATGGAACCGATCTGCCTATAATACTGTACATTACACAGTTATTTGCACAATATCCCACAATGCAAACCATATTTGCACAGTAAGCCCACCTTCGACATGTTCGTCTTACTTATACACCCATACATATGCCGATTGTTACCAAAATCCTGAAACTCAAAATCCTGAAAACACAAATAATGCTAATATGTCACTATAAAGACATTAATATCTACCAACTGACCCTGACCCTAACCCTAACCCTAAGGTCCGTCACTATCACACACTCACCTGACCCACGCCCTAACCCTAACTCACTTAAACCGCCCCTAACCCCAATATTTGTCACTATTGCATACATGCCTAACCTGCGCCCTAACCCTAACTCACTTAAACCGCCCCTAACCCTAACATAAAACCAACCGCACACTTACCTGAACCCAACGCATGACCCAACACCACAGGGCTAACAATAGCAAAGCCACAATGACGTCAGTATGTCCATTTTGTGTTTTCAGGATTTTGAGTTTCAGGATTTTAGTCTTTCAGTCTATAGTTTTCAGGATTTTGATTTTCAGGCTTATAGTGTTTCAGGCTTCTGATAGGGAACCATATATATATATATATATATATATATATATATATATATATATATAGATGTATGTGCAGACATCACTGACGTGTATATATATATATATATATATATATATATATTTCATATTAATTTGTAACAGTAATACATACGTAGACTTGAATGTGTTGGTTCACAAACTACAGTATATTACAATGTACTGTACATAAGTACAAAAAGTGACTGTCCCATTTTTGATCATTACAGTGGAATGCATATGGTATAAGGTGTAGTCTAAAGAATGTGAAACATGTATACACCTCAGATGGCTTAGTGGTAAGTCCCATGACTATAGTGTGCAAATTAGTTATACATTATTGAGCAGGTTAGGATGGGTGAAAGAGGTGGGCCACTCAACAATTTCCTAGAAATGGCTGAGCTTAGATGGCAAATTAGGACAAATGCATCTGAAGCACCAGGTCTTACTAGTGCAGTATCCATCAGCTCTGTTCTCAGGCTCAAGGCACAATTTCTTATATGACAGTCATTTATACCTACTATTAGGGTAGGATGCTAATAAACAAATAATACATATATACTTCTATATGCATAAATATTGACATTTGTTGCTTTGATTACTTTAACTTATTATAGGACATATTTAATTGTCAAGCATCATTTACATGTTTTTAATCACATTTTTTTCTTTTTTACTGTGAGTGCAATATATATATATATATATATATACATATATATATATATATATATATATATATATATATATATATATATATATATATGTGTGTTTGTGTGTGTGTGTGTGTGTTTGTGTGTATGTTGCTCTTTAAATGTTTCTATATCCTTTCAGGACATTATTTTATTAATTAGTTAATGATGACAACTAATTTGTTGGAATAGCATATATAAGGCTGTTGGTTAATATGCTGTGTTATTCTGAAGAAGTTTCTATTCAAGAGACAAAAGTGCTGAGTAAATGTTTGTATGGAGTGAATCCTGGTCTCCTGCTTTTTGGATATTACAGTTTGTGTGGAGTCTTGTTTACTTAAGTAGACTAGTAAAGGAAAATGGTAGTGTTATGTGAGAAATGCAAAATGTAAAAGGAGAAATAGAAAGAACTCAGGAAAAGATAATGAATAGTCTGGTACAATATGTACACGAAATGTTTAAAGTAGAAAAAATGTAGAAAATAAAAATGTTAAGAGAAAAAGAGAATAAAGAGTTGGAAAAGGATATTTCTTTAAATGCGCTAGATAAAGTATTAGGACAGGTTAGTATAGATCCGGCTGCAGGCTCATATTGAATTGTGTGTAAAATGTATACAAATGTAAAGAAACGGCAAAAAATATATTTTTAAAGATTTTGAATGAATGGTTAAATGAAGGTTTTTATGTATAAAGAATTATGAGTGGAATACTTAAATTCATATGGAAATAGGAAGCTAGAAGAGAACTGGAGACCAACAGTATTAAATAACAATGATTATAAGATCTTTATGAAAATAATACAAAATAGATTTGAAACTAAAATGTAAAATATTATGGAAGATAGCATATATAGTATAAAAGGGAAATGTTGCCAAAAATTATTAATGGTAGATAAATTCTGGATGATATTATGAATAGAAAATAAGTTAAAATCATGTTAGGAAACCTTAATAAGACATTTGACACAACTGGAAATGAAATCTTATGGGTAATAATGAAATAATATAATATAATTGAGAAAGTTGGAAAATTATGTGTGTCATAACAAATTTACAGAAAGCACTCTAAAATGTTCATTTTCACTTTTCCTTTGGTTCATGGTTTTATAAGTTCATAGCTAATTATCCTAAAAATAGTAAAAAAAATAGTTGTAAATGGCTGGTTAAGCCAAGAGGTACATAAGAAGAGTGGTGTAAGACATGGATGTTCAATGAGTTATATACTCTTTGCATTAGTTATGAATGCAATAGCATGTGAAATAAATTACAAAATTAAGGAAGTGGGGCACATAACACCAGAAGAGTTAAGAATGCCAGTTCTATTAACATATGCAGATGGCATTGTAATAATTGCAAAAATAGACAAAATTTGGATAAAACGAATAATAATTTGTACAAATGAGTGTCCAGAGATGATAGAGATGGCTTTAAATAAAGAGAGAAGTAAAGGTTTAAGTGATGTAGTAAAGATCAGGGGTACATATTTTACAATGAATGACATTTCTGTGTTAGGTATAAAATATGGGAATAATGGTGTAAGTAGAATTCAATGGAAAAAAAATAGAAAAAATAAAGCAAACCATCATCTCTGCCTCTGTCATTCTATCTATTACCTCCCCAACGTTTCCTGCCCTCAAAAACCTAGTACAACATCACTCAGCCAAAAGGCCTCTTAGATCAGCAAGCAAACTACTACTAGAAATCACCAACAGCTACAATAGCTTTGGAGACACATTATATAGTAGTTCAGTGGCTAAAAAATGGAACTCTGTCCCCACCAGCATACAAAACACATCATCCAAAGCCTCCTTTAAAGACCTCATCAGGCAACATCTCAAGCAAAGTTGGCAGTGCCATGATTGCTCTCCAGACTAGTGAAAGCAGATAACATATACATACTAAATCTAGAGTACTTGATAATAGTTTTACTCTTACTCACAAACACTGGCTAATGTACAATGTATGTACTGCACCTGTGCATTATGTATGTATTCTACCTATGTTCCAAACTTCAGCTGTACACCACAAATCTATTAATTACCTTCCTTTGTAAATTAATATTTTCTTGTTTATCTCCACTGTAACTGTTAATGTACTGTATACCACTGTAAAAACATGTTTATTGTAATTTGTGTGTATACTTATCATGTCTAAATATCTAATTGTATCTGTAATTTTTCTATGTGGAGCTTTTCTCCCCGGGCCTCTGCTGAAAAAGGGCCTTTTCGGCTCAGTCAGACACCCCCGGCTAACAAATGTAAAATAAATAAATAAATAAGCATGTCTTTTCTGGAGAACATAAATTACCATTTTGAAAAAAGCTTATTTGATAAATTCAGCACTGATGGCAAAATTAGCACACTTAGCAAGTGCATTTATGGTGCTAAAAGTATCTGAAAAGGAATTATTGCAGATATGTTTTCATTTATATGGGGTTCTCGATTAAATCCAGTAAACAGAAGAGTTTTGTATGTAAATAAATAAGAAAAAGGTTTAAAGATGATTAACCCACTGGTATAGACTGCTTCATTACATTTGTACAAAGGTTTAAAGTACATAAATGAAAAGATGAGAGATGAGTAGTAAAACTGTATACATAGAAGTATGATATATTTTGGGGTATGTTGAAACATACTTAAAGAGAAAATTATTGTATAAATGAAGAAATAAAATGTTACCAAGAAAAATATTTTTGTGGAAAATAAAGTCGATGATATAGAAAAAGTTAGAAAAGTTTGGTATAAGAATGTAATGATAAAACATTACTATGTAAACCCATGGGAAATTCTAACAGATGAAAAAAATGAAAGCTATAAAAATAAGAATCAAATGGTGTAATCAGAAACTAGAATTCAAGATTCTTTTTGGAAACTGGTAATATATAAATTTTCAGTAAAAGCAAATATGCCATATAAATAGAAAAGTGACAGAATATAAACACCAAGAAGAAACTATGGAACATGTATTTTTGAAATGTAAAAGAGTAAAAAGTTATGGGGAAACTATATAAATGAGATTTTTTCAAGATATAAAAGAAGTTGATATAATAAATATGGATATGATTAAATATTGATATTATAAGAGTAGAAGCAAAGAATATGTTAAAAGAATAGATACAAATTTAGTAACAATAGGATCATAGGATTATAGGAAGTTACTAGGCTAATGGCCCTAGGACCCTTACAAGCCTAACTAAGTTCTGCCCTTATTTCAAAGATCAGCACCGACTGCCCCTGTCTAAGAGGGGACACAGGTGGAACCCCCAGGGTGAATTTACAATTAACCATCTAGAATGTGTTTGAAGATGACCAATAAGGTTCTCTGTTTGACATGAAGTGGGTGTCCATTTCAAAGGTGTGGTAACCTCTGGGAGACAAATGTGTCCCTCCAGCAGATTCTATTAATGTCACATACCAGGTTAAGGTCTTAAATGCAAGTAACCCATGTACCATTTGACTTGCGGATATGCAGCATTTACAATAAATCAGGGTCAAAGATTGCCTTATGTGCAAGGCATAGATCACCTCTGAGTAGTTTGTATGAAACAGAATAAAGTGACAGTTATTTCAGATGATCCACATAGGGCAAATGCTGAAGACCTTGAATTTTCCTGGTGAGGAACCTTTGCAGACTCTCTAATTGCTGCATGTACTTGGAAAGGTACACACCTAAAGGGGCTTGTATTCAATTATTGGCCTGATGAGGGAACAGTACAGAGAGGTTATAACGTATTTTTCTTATCTGGATTTATTATTATTAAGTAAATCAGATGGCAGTTATATATATATATATATATATATATATATATATATATATATATATATATATGGGGTTCTAATATGAATGAAAATTTGGCATGATTATAAAGGAAGATATGAATATGTGCAGATAGATTTGTATATTTATTTATTAGTACATATGTAAATATTTTTATTTATTTATTTATTTATTTTACATTTGTTGACCGGGCTAGTCTGGCTGGATACATGTCCATTTTCAGCAGAGGCCCGAGGAGAAAAGCTCCACTAAATACTAAGTACATTACAAAATATTACAAATGTTTATAAGTAACAAATTAGAAAATCATAACATCACACAGAATGCAAGATAGATTCAGGAGAAGCACATTTCGATGAGCAGTTAATACCATATTAGCAATTTTACATAGAATGTACCTAGGTCGATTAGTACTGTAAAAGGAGAAGAAATAAGACAGATACTAATAGGAAGAGTGAAGGAGAGATGTAGTATGAGAAAGAAAAAGGTTAGCCTGGTGTACTGCAGGAACAAAGCCAATGATTTAGGTAGTACAGTTTAATTTTCTGTTTGAATTGAGGCAGGGATGTAGTCAAAGTTATGTCACAAGGTAAGAGATTCCAGCATTTACCTATAGTGTTAGTGAAAAGAGAACAACCTGCTGTGTTGTTTGCCTTTATTGATTTAGTCATAAGTTTACTAGAGGAGCGAAGCGAGTTCAGATTATTATCGGGATTAGGAGTTGAGAGAGTATAGGGGTGTTGTCAGGTAGGTGTAATATGTTGTGAGCTATAGTGAGTTGATGAATTTTCACGGAGTGTTGAAACTCGAGCCACCCCATTTACTTTAGATTTATACAGTGGTGAATCCTAAACGGGTTACTAGTGGCGTGCTATGTTATTATAGCAAGTTTCAAGTTTGTTAAGATTGTTTTTCTTGAGGTTGGTATAAATGGGAGAAGCATATAGGAGAGTAGATAGGAGATGGGTTTGAGCACATTTGGTTCTTGTTGCTGGGGTTAGAAAAGGTTTAATACGATATAGGGATCCAATTTTTGTTAACAACCTTGATGGTGTTGTTTATGTGCTGATCGAAGGAAAGATGATTGTCAATGGTTATTCCAAGAAGTTTAGTAGTTGGATCAGGCGAGATGATAGTGCCATTATTAGAAGAAATGGTAAAGTTTAAAGGGGGGACCAAGAGGTGGGGAGAAGAGGAGGAGTTTAGTTTTTGCATTTAGTAGGAGAAACCGTTAGAAAACCAAGTTTCTACTTTGTTAAAGGTATTTTGTGTTAAGGAGGTCAGTTCAGTAGAAGAAGGTGCGGAGCAGATAAGGGTAGAATCATCTGCATATTGTATGCAGGTAGCTTGTGGTATAGCAGTCTGAAGATCGTTTATAAAGAGGGTGAACAGAAGTGGACCTAGAATGGAGCCCTGGGGAACTCCGATGGAAATGGGCAAGAGAGAAGAGATGTGATTTTCCCAAATTACTGCTTGTTGTCTGTTGTTAAGGTAAGATTTAAACCAATTTGTGGCTAGTTTATCACAAGGAAGAGATTCGAGAATATTGATTAAGAGAGAGTGGTTAACCATGTCGAAAGCTTTTGAGAGATCAATGAAAAGAGCGGAGGAGAGAGAATGGTTGTTTCGATTTTTGTTGATAGTATCTATAAAGGAGAGAAGGGCAGTGGTGGTACTATGATGGGGTCTAAAACCATGCTGGCAGTTTGCTATTATGTTGTGGAGGGAGAGGTGGTGTACCATTTGCTGGTGAATACATTTTTCCATTATTTTGCAAGGGTGAAAGAAGGGCAATTGGTCTAAAGTTGGAAAGGTCAAGGAGTTTCCACCTTTATGAAGTGGTATAATATAGGAGACTTTCCATATATCAGGGATGGTTCCTTCTTGGATAGTTCTGTTGATGAGTAAGGAAATAGGATAAGCAATTTCTTTAGCAGCTTTCTGAAGGAAAAGAGAAGGGAGCTTGTCAGCAGAAGGTGCAGGGTTTAAGTTTGTGAATGAGTTTGAAGATGAAAGAGGTAGATATAGGTTTTAGAGCGAAATTGAGGGAAGAGGTAGTTCTGTTAGGTGGTATATGAGAGTTGTTAGTGTTCATTTGTTTGGCTAGGGTTTGAATAGTTTCAGAGAAAAAGAGTTGAAAGCATTGGCAGTCTGGAGAGGGGTTTCTGGGTCAGCATTTAGAGG